>NC_133347.1:9750237-10050237 GCF_030506205.2 Paramisgurnus dabryanus
CACACACACACACACACACACACACACACACACACACACACACACACACACTTTGGACTTCTTTATTTTTTGCACTTTTTAAAACACACACACATTGGAAACCGTATTTTTTGCACAGTTTAATGTGCACACACACACACACTTTGGAAATCTACATTTTTTGCACATTTTAAAACACTCACACGTTGAAAAACTTATTTTTTTGTACATTTTAACGCACACATACACACTTTGGACATCTTTTTTTTGCACATTTTAAAGCAGACACACACACACACACACACACACACACACACACACACACACACACACACGTTGGAAACCTTATTTTTTTGCACATTTTAAGGCACGCACACACTTTGGACATCTTTATTTTTTGCACATTTTAAAACACACACACATTGGAAACCGTATTTTTTGCACATTTTAATGCACAAACACACTTTGGACATTTTTTTTGCACATTTTAAAACACACACACTTTGGACATCTTTATTTTTTGCACATTTTAAAACAAGCACACATTGGAAACGGTATTTTTTTGCACATTTTAATGCACACACACACACACACACACACACACACACACACACACACACACACACACACACACACACACACACACACACACACACACACACTTTGGACTTCTTTATTTTTTGCACTTTTTAAAACACACACACATTGGAAACCGTATTTTTTGCACAGTTTAATGTGCACACACACACACACACACACTTTGGAAATCTACATTTTTTGCACATTTTAAAACACTCACACGTTGAAAAACTTATTTTTTTGTACATTTTAACGCACACATACACACTTTGGACATCTTTTTTTTGCACATTTTAAAACACACACACACACACACACACACACACACACACACACGTTGGAAACCTTATTTTTTTGCACATTTTAAGGCACGCACACACTTTGGACATCTTTATTTTTTGCACATTTTAAAACACACACACATTGGAAACCGTATTTTTTGCACATTTTAATGCACAAACACACTTTGGACATTTTTTTTGCACATTTTAAAACACACACACTTTGGACATCTTTATTTTTTGCACATTTTAAAACAAGCACACATTGGAAACGGTATTTTTTTGCACATTTTAATGCACACACACACACACACACACACACACACACACACACACACACACACACACACACACACACACACACACACACACACACACACACACACTTTGGACTTCTTTATTTTTTGCACTTTTTAAAACACACACACATTGGAAACCGTATTTTTTGCACAGTTTAATGTGCACACACACACACACTTTGGAAATCTACATTTTTTGCACATTTTAAAACACTCACACGTTGAAAAACTTATTTTTTTGTACATTTTAACGCACACATACACACTTTGGACATCTTTTTTTTGCACATTTTAAAGCAGACACACACACACACACACACACACACACACACACACACACACACACACGTTGGAAACCTTATTTTTTTGCACATTTTAAGGCACGCACACACTTTGGACATCTTTATTTTTTGCACATTTTAAAACACACACACATTGGAAACCGTATTTTTTGCACATTTTAATGCACAAACACACTTTGGACATTTTTTTTGCACATTTTAAAACACACACACTTTGGACATCTTTATTTTTTGCACATTTTAAAACAAGCACACATTGGAAACGGTATTTTTTTGCACATTTTAATGCACACACACACACACACACACACACACACACACACACACACACACACACACACACACACACACACACACACACACACACACACACACTTTGGACTTCTTTATTTTTTGCACTTTTTAAAACACACACACATTGGAAACCGTATTTTTTGCACAGTTTAATGTGCACACACACACACACTTTGGAAATCTACATTTTTTGCACATTTTAAAACACTCACACGTTGAAAAACTTATTTTTTTGTACATTTTAACGCACACATACACACTTTGGACATCTTTTTTTTGCACATTTTAAAACACACACACACACACACACACACACACACACACACACACACACACACACACACACACACACACACGTTGGAAACCTTATTTTTTTGCACATTTTAAGGCACGCACACACTTTGGACATCTTTATTTTTTGCACATTTTAAAACACACACACATTGGAAACCGTATTTTTTGCACATTTTAATGCACAAACACACTTTGGACATTTTTTTTGCACATTTTAAAACACACACACTTTGGACATCTTTATTTTTTGCACATTTTAAAACACACACACATTGGAAACGGTATTTTTTTGCACATTTTAATGCACACACACACACACACACACACACACACACACACACACACACTTTGGACATTTTTTTTTGCACATTTTAAAACACTCACACATAGAAAACCTTATTTTTTGCACATTTTAAAACACTCACACACAGGTTGGACATCTTTATTTTCTGCACATTTAAAAACACACACACACATTGGAAACCGTATTTTTTGCACATTTAATGCACACACACACACACTTTCGACATTTTTTTTTTTACATTTTAAAACACTCACACGTTGAAAACCTTCTTTTTTTGCACATTTTAAGGCGCACACACACACTTTGGACATTTTTTTTTTTTTTGCACATTTTAAAACACTCACACATTGAAAACCTTATTTTTTTGCACATTTTAAGGCACACACACAAACACTTTTGACATCTTTATTTTTTTCACATTTTAAAACACACACACACACGTTGGAAACTTTCATTTTTTGCACATTTTAACACACGCACACTTTGAAAACCTTCATTTTTGGCACATTTTAAAACAAATTTTAACACACACACTTTGAAAAACTTAATTTTTTGCACATTTTAACACACACACAAACACACACTTCGAAAACCCTAATTTTTGCACATTTCAACACGCATGCACACTTTGGAAACCTTAATTTTTTGCACATTTTAAAACACACACACGCTTTGGAAACCTTAATGTTTTTGCACATTTGTTTCCTTAAATACACTCTAAATGCAGAAAACCCTAGGATGACATCCTGATGAGTTAAAGTGTTTTCCAACTAAAATGACTTGTTTTATTGCTAAATAAGAGGACTCTGTCATACTTTTGCCTTGTTGGAATCTGGTACCATACAAGTTGAAAGAGCATCTCAATTCTCCATCCCTGTCTCTCTTGAGGATTTTGGAAAGGCAAAATACAATATCTTTCCCAAAGTGGAGCAGTGACCCTCAGCCTACACTGGAACAAATCAGCCCTCATTTGTAATGGAAAACTGAACCAGAAAGGTTTGGAAAATGGGATTTTGGATGGTAGCAGAATAAAACACACATGAGTGATCACCTCCAGCTCGCAAGCAAAGAACAACAGAATTGACCTTAGTAGTAAATATGAGGCACACGTTGTCACATAAAAATGATTGATGGTGACCTTTGACCTCAGGGAGGGGCTAACCTTTGACCTCAGGGGAGGGGCTGACCTTTTGACCTGCGAGGGAGGGGCTGACCTTTGACCGGACCACCCACGTCGTGAACCTTTGACCTGCGTGGGAGGGGTGACCTTTGACCGGACCACCCACGTCGTGAACTTTTGACCGGACCTCCCACGTCGTGAACGTTTGACTGGGACCGCCCACGCTGCTCTGAACTTTTGAACCGACCGCCCACGTAGCATTGAACTTTTAACCGGACCGCCCACGTTGCGTTGAACTTTTAACCGGTACGCCCACGTCACGTTGACATGTTTACGTCCGGGGTTACGTCCTCCTACGATAAAACAATAAAAACAGTGTTTACACAAGTGGTCTTCATTAAAACACATTCCATGCTCCCATCATAATTTATATAAGGTGGGGCCCGATATGTATAATAAAAGCCAGGGAAATCAGAGTTACGACAATCACAAACATGGATAGGCCATGCAACTCGCACGGTACTCCGGCGAGTGAATGGTGAAATAGCATGGAGCATCTAGCTACGCGACGAAAAAATGTAACTTTTAACATGCACTGAAATTTTAACATGCACCATTTTAGAATGCGTGACATCGTTATAATCTGCCATGCTGGCATTGAAATATTGTGAAATCCTCTCATTGATTAGTTTCATTAAACACAATTTTTTATGTGAAATGATCAAAGAAATTAAGTGTTCTTTCGTTTCTTTTAAACGTCATCCTGGCTTATAAGGCTATATTCATGGTGAGAATAAGCTGTAATTATATAAAGTAAGATTAGAAAAGATGTTTAAAATGAACTTTCTCTAATAATCTTAGCACTATGTATGGATACGACTGATTAAAAAACATGTTCAAAAGTATCAACATAATAAAAAAGGTTTCTCACAGCGGCAGATGAAATACAATCTAAAAGAATAAAGAACAATGAATTCTGTCAAGATGAACATTTTGTAGGATTTTCTCTAGAGAGTAAAAATTGATGTGTAATTTTTAAATGTCCTATTCTGCATTTTGTATAGATGAACTGATTTTCAAAACAGAAGTTATGTTTTTTCAAATAAACTGTTCAATACAAAGATATGGTCTTCTGCCACTTACACAGATCGTAGTCCTTAAAGTTGCATTCCTGAGAGATGCTTCCACTCCGAATCGTAAATCGTTTTGGCAGTGCCCGTGTGAGGGCCGAGATATTTTGTTTTTTAACTCGTAAAGCATGTCCAGTCCTCCTGCGATAGCAGGACAGTGTTTATACAAGGGGCCTGCATTAATGCAGCTTGCGTTGCTTTCATCATATTAATAAGTACAGCATAAGTAAAGACAAAAAGACACATATTACAAAACATTACCTGTCTAAAAACTGAGACTTTTAACTTTAGGTTATTAGTATATTAGGTTTAGTATAGTTTTCAGACTTTCAGAAAGAACTCATCAACTTAAAGAATAAAGCACTTATCAATTACATTTATTTTAATCTCAAAAACTCAAGTTTACGTCTAGTATTTATTATTGCACCTGAAATACAAGTACCTGAGACATGCTCACACTCCTTAGCCAAAACACTAAAACTTTTAGTGCTTTTGTATTTAATATAATATTTAATAATATTTGACAAATTACTCCGTACAAGACAATCAAATTATATACATTCAATGAACACAACATACAAAGTCTAACTTCATCACATGCTTTGATGCACTCATTTCTCTGTCTCTGTTCTCAGTTATCAGCTGTCGGCTATGTAAACTGTGTTTTTTTATAAAGTGTATTAAACTCACACTACTCTTTACCCAGAATAACATGTACTTCTTCCGTGGTGACAAAGCGAGGTACATGATTTCTTCAATTTATATAAACACAAGTAAACTTTTTATTGTAAAATAATCAAATAAAATAGTAAGTCTAAAGACATAGGCTAACTGATGATCCTTACATATGAAATGCCTGCACAAAATCATCTAGGTATATTCTTAAATCGACGTTGGTTTTATTACACCATAATTTAAGAATAATAAATCAGTATATACTATAAAGATTCACTTTGCTATCATTTCCAACTAATGTTGATTTATTGTGTTGTACTCAAAACATCTGAACTTCAGTCAGCTTTTTGGGGGGCTGATCATTAATTTACTTTTTAAAGATTCCAACATCTAGTTGATTTTTAACCCTTACCTATACATGTTGCTTGGCTCACTGTAAACCCGGCATGCTTACCGTTATGTTTACCTTTAAATGACAGAGAATATAATAGCACTTACCCCATAAAAACAAAAAATGTCATCACAGAAAACAGTAAGAAACCATCTGGTAAATCGAGTGTTGTAGAACAACGAGTGAAATCTATGTGTTAGTTCAGATTAAAAATACCTCGCTTTATTATATACAGCTCCACAAGGCAAAACAAAGATCTCACGTAGTCCATCATGTTACACCGGCAGTTTGATTATTGTGACCACCGTGTCCTTTAGTGCACTAGGGGCATTATGGGAAATGTAGTCATTTTCACAAGGCGAATCGAACAGTGTATGTGTTAAAGGTGCATTGTGTTACTTTAAAAAAAGACAAAAATGCTAAATAATATACATAACTATATTATCAGTGGTGTATAAGGACCTTACATAATGAACTGAATTGTTTCTATTACCTAAGAACGAGCCATTTTTATCTCCATACACCGCGGGTCCCCTTATACGGAAGTCACCGTCATATCTCTACAGTAGCCCTGAACGTACAAACTCCTCTAAAGAGCACGTTTCTTCCCTACGTTGTCTCAGACGATGACATGTTTGTCGTGCGACAGCTACCATATGGGTTTTAAAATTGAAGAGTGAGTTGTCTGTGGCAATTCACAATCTCACCACTAGATACCGCTAAATTCTACACACACCACCTTTATCTGGCTACTGTTTCCAAGATGCATTACGATCTAAGCCATCGCACTGGGAGAGAGAGTACATAGTGAGACATATTATTTACCATTTTATTTGTTGTTGTTGACACAATTTAATGTAAAGTGGAAGATCTTATTAATTTTTAAAAAATAACAGCTTAAAGATAACTATTAGGGATGAAACTAAAAACCCTCATATTAGCTGTGCACATTATGAAACTGATTTTATTTCACCTGTTTTACAAGTTAAGAAAAATGTAAGCGTTCCACATAAGAAGCAAGAATTCCTTTTCCTACGGGTGCATAGAGCGGAGAGGATGATATAGAAAATACCGGGAAAGACCTTTCCCACTGACACTTTAATATTCTATAGCTTCATAACTCACACCGATGACTATGTGATGAGGGGCGTGTGAATTGCTTTGTTTAAAAGGGACGGGTCAGGATTTTTAGGTTACAAATCAGAGCCTGAAACTTAGAGCTCTTACTACTCAGATACGACGCTCTGGCATGTTCGTATAGCGGCAAATTTGAAGGCTACTTTCAGGAATTCTTCATTAAATTGTTTAAAGCAAAGTTTTTAACACGGCATAGCTCAACTGTGCAGGATTCAAGGAGTTGCAGACGCTATTTTTGAGGACGGTGCAAGCACGACCGGAAGCTTAACAAAATCAGGGAGAGACTTGTGGACGTACATTGTGGAAAGTTGACGCTGCGGATTCTTGAAAAGAGAGCACAAATGTCACTTGAGCGTGATCACAAACGCAAGATGCCGTACGCGCGCGGTCCTCCAGTTTTTAAAGAAATGCTTTCAGAACACTGCAGGAGTGAGCTTGTTAATCTTTTTTATGCTGTAATATCTGCAAATGCTGATGTGTGCTTGCCGCAAAATTACTGCAAAACTGATGCTGAGCGTGTAACCAACCTCAAGAAAAAAACAGATGTCGTGAAAAGTCTGGACAAGTCTTTTGATAAGAAGGTTCAAGTGTCTGTTAACGCAGATGAACCGATCACTGTGTTCATCAAAAAAGCTCTAGATGCTTTGTACGAATGTGGCGATGAGGAGTTTGAAATTGCTAACATCCTCCACATGTCTGCATATGTAATAGATGTATGTGTTGCCGTAGCGACAAAGAAGGACCAAACCAATGTGCGTGAAATTGTTGAAGTTGCTGCTGACTTTATGATCGACAAGGGTCTTGGCGCATGCATACACTTTCTATTGTATCTAGACAACATCATAACCTTTGATGATGCTTGAAAACAATGCGAGTTCTTGGGACACCTCGTACACTTGAAAACACATTCGCTTTTTTCACAACCTAATTTTAAACATGGTCTTTTAATTTTTCTTCACCTTCTTTCCATCTATAGGCTGTTTATTTGATAAGTACTGGTTTCAGCTTTTAGAAAGTTCGTGATAAACGTTTGTGTGTAATGTTCCCGCTTCATTCGGTCATTTGGACATGTAGAAATCTTGTTCATAAAAAGCGTGACACTTGTTATGTTATGTAAAAATAAAAGTGACTTGCATCAGTATGAAAAACTAAATCCCCATGCATGACCTGACACAAATTTGGTGATTGTGTTATTTAGTGATTTTTACATAGACACGTCAGTTACTTTGCATAAACTATATAACTCTATGAAACTTGTGCTTCAATAACTGAATCATCATTTCAAAACTTATCAGGACCATTTTAAGCACATTACAACATACATTCATTTATTTACTATTCGTAAAACATGCGTAGTTGCAACGCTACCATTCAGTTAGACTTTACATTTCTAGACTGTGTTTTTTCTCAAAGGTTGCTTATATTTACAGACAACACACTACACCCAAGTGTATCTTAACAATGGCAAACAGGAATACCAACGTTTGCAAACAAGTGTAGTTAAGCACTTTGATTTTTGACATAATTTACAGAAAGCAACAGTGAATCATCAAAACGTTGCTAGTTTTTAAGTTTCCGAAAGTATAAATTTTTTACTTATCACACTGGTCCTCGCAAACAAACCAGGAACGTTATTCATCTGAACACTTTCACCAAACCTATGTCTTTGCTGTTTTTAGCTGTATTTATTTAGACAATCTTTTGTTTTCATAGTTTTGATCTGTTCATGTCAACTTTCTTCTGTATATCTTTCTCAGATTTCATAAAAAACATGCATTTACCTTTAAAACCTTCTTAATGTATTTATTACTTATCCGTTATTTGTTATACTGTAGGTCATATTTTTGAGTTTACACCATTCATTTTTATAGAAAGTATCAGAAACTCACATTTACATGGAATTGTGATACATTTTACTTTTAATTGTCCCCAGGAGTGAGTGCTGGTTTAACAGTGGTAAACTGTAATCATGCCACAATCCTGAAGGTTTATAAGCCAAACAAGAGTCCTTCAACACCTCACACCATACTGATTTCGTTTAACTGTAAAATGATGTACAGACGAGTTCAAATTGTAAAAACAGTAGTAAGAAAACTAATAATGTTTAACTAGTACAATCATCACTTATAGTTTTGTCATATGATGATGATATGTTGTTTCATCTTTCAGGTGTTTGTTGAAGTATTTTGGCACAACTGTTTATTCCAATCTTTAATCAGCCATACATGACAAAAGTTTTTTGTTCTTGTTTATTTTAGTTTAACTCAAAATGCAAACAGAAATTGTAAGATTTCATGTTTTCAGGATTCAAGTGCACAACACATTGCGATTACTGTCTCAACTAGTTCTCTGATTTATCTAGAATATCTACAAAGTAACGATTGTTAATATCTTCATGCACAGGACTTACCCACAGAGTGTTTGCTCTGGTCTCATAAAAACAACCATTTCACTCAAAACCTATGGCTTCTCTGTCTTAATGTCATCAATTTATTATTTTGTCTACATCATCACCAAAATGTTTCACTATAAGAGTGTGCAAACTGTTTTACTTCGGTCTAGATTTTTATAGAAAGCTTCAGAAAATGTCGGGGTGCTAACATTTACAAGAATGATGAAGGATTTTACCTTTAAATGGTCCAAAGAGTATGCCCTGGTGTACAAGTACTATCTTTGTTGCAACCATCAAGAATATTATGTTCGTAACAAGAATTATATCAAACATATGTTGCGCGTGTTCTAAACGATGATATTGCAGAGAAACTATTCAAAAGAGAACCAACTTTAACGTAATTTTATATGGCCCCTTGATTTTAAAAAACACAGATTTTTTCTAACAAACAGTTATAATCACTTCACAAGCCTAAATGTTTAGAAACATAAATCTTTTTGAAGACCTCACACAATAGTGATTTCATCTATCTGGAAAACTTTTAAAAAATATACGCACATGAGCTCAAATAGTAAAATCAGTTGCAAGATATACTATTAATGCTCAACTAGTACATTGTATAAACTGTTAGTTTGTATAAATGACATGTCGCGTTTATAGGGGTTGATGACATATTTTAGACGCAAGTTGTTTATTCTAATCTTTAAACAATTGTGTATGACAAAAGTTGTTCTTACTGAACTGACATTAAGGAACGGTACTGAAATGCTAAAACTAGGTAGATACAACTTCAACACAATATAGATGTTTTTAATCTATTGGTACCGATTTTAAATGTGTCCAAACTATTTCAAACATTACTAAGTTGTAGATGTTTGCATCTTAATTTACAAGGTTTTTAACAAACAAACACACGTTCCTGTTTTGTCTTGCTCTGTTTCATAGCATTGCAACTACATACTTAGGTACACCGCATTATGTTGAAAGGATTACTAAGTTAAAGCTAAACAATCTTTATTATGCTGTAGACGTATGGCGTATATTTTCTATGGAATTGATGAATTTACAGATTCAAACATTAAATTTTTCCTATATTTACTGTTTCACGGTGAAGGTTTTAGTAAGTAAATCTAAAACACACTTCACTTTGTTGCTGCGTTCCCTTAATCGTCTAGCAACAATTTTCAAGAGATTACCAACATGTATGATGTGCTAACTGTCAGGGGATCTGAGATGTACTTTATTATTTTCTGACGTAATTAAAAAGTTAACTATCTAACACTTACTGCACAATAACTTAAGCGATAAAGAGTTTGACAAATGTTACATAACCTATAGAAACGAAACAAACTGAATTACAAAGTCACTGACATAAAGTTTACACTTACAAAGAAAACAAATCACGCAGATGTTTAAAGTGAAGTTGTTCCACCCAGAGAGGTGTGTCCCTAACTCCAGGACTCCTATCTCCGCCTACCTATTACATTCATTAAAACGGTTCAAGTTTGGATCATTCAACGTATTCGCTTAACAAGTTTCAAGAAACGATGAACTCCTACTGCTACACCAACACATTCGCGCTACCCACACCAGAGCATTATGAGGATGAGAGAACCTACAGCTGGACCTGTGCCCTCAAGAAGGCCCGTCCAATGCCTGGTGCCAATGCGTCCCCTGCAAAGCCTGATGGAGGTCCATCACCCTACAACAACACCATTTGTACGGCTCCAGTAATGCCTGATGATGTTCCAATGGACCTGTGCCCTCAAGAAGGCCCCTGCGATGCCTGCTGACAACTCATGGCTGGATGAGTTCTGCATGGATCTGTGGTATCGCACCCTGACTTTCCTCACAACTCAGTGTGGTTGCACTGTAACAACAGTCTGCTCAATACACTTTGCGAGATCGATTCCACAGACTGATGGTTTCAAGATCATAAAAGCAAACGTCGTGATACTTCTGTTGCAACTTGTTGACAAAAAGCTAAAGGCGCTCTGTAGCATCTGTGAAAACTCTTACCTATGTGGTTTGTGTGTGTGTGTGCGTTTTTACAATATCAAATAATGATCGGACTGCTGTTTGTGAAATTATTGATCCGACGGATGCTCACATCCTTGAGAAAAACGTTGTGATGTGTATACATTTCTACGCTACATTGGTGACATATGATGTATTTCTTTTACTCGCTGCGAAATAAAATCTTGTTTCACTTTAAACATCTGCGTGATTTGTTTTCTTTGTAAGTGTAAACTTTATGTCAGTGACTTTGTAATTCAGTTTGTTTCGTTTCTATAGGTTATGTAACATTTGTCAAACTCTTTATCGCTTAAGTTATTGTGCAGTAAGTGTTAGATAGTTAACTTTTTAATTACGTCAGAAAATAATAAAGTACATCTCAGATCCCCTGACAGTTAGCACATCATACATGTTGGTAATCTCTTGAAAATTGTTGCTAGACGATTAAGGGAACGCAGCAACAAAGTGAAGTGTGTTTTAGATTTACTTACTAAAACCTTCACCGTGAAACAGTAAATATAGGAAAAATTTAATGTTTGAATCTGTAAATTCATCAATTCCATAGAAAATATACGCCATACGTCTACAGCATAATAAAGATTGTTTAGCTTTAACTTAGTAATCCTTTCAACATAATGCGGTGTACCTAAGTATGTAGTTGCAATGCTATGAAACAGAGCAAGACAAAACAGGAACGTGTGTTTGTTTGTTAAAAACCTTGTAAATTAAGATGCAAACATCTACAACTTAGTAATGTTTGAAATAGTTTGGACACATTTAAAATCGGTACCAATAGATTAAAAACATCTATATTGTGTTGAAGTTGTATCTACCTAGTTTTAGCATTTCAGTACCGTTCCTTAATGTCAGTTCAGTAAGAACAACTTTTGTCATACACAATTGTTTAAAGATTAGAATAAACAACTTGCGTCTAAAATATGTCATCAACCCCTATAAACGCGACATGTCATTTATACAAACTAACAGTTTATACAATGTACTAGTTGAGCATTAATAGTATATCTTGCAACTGATTTTACTATTTGAGCTCATGTGCGTATATTTTTTAAAAGTTTTCCAGATAGATGAAATCACTATTGTGTGAGGTCTTCAAAAAGATTTATGTTTCTAAACATTTAGGCTTGTGAAGTGATTATAACTGTTTGTTAGAAAAAATCTGTGTTTTTTAAAATCAAGGGGCCATATAAAATTACGTTAAAGTTGGTTCTCTTTTGAATAGTTTCTCTGCAATATCATCGTTTAGAACACGCGCAACATATGTTTGATATAATTCTTGTTACGAACATAATATTCTTGATGGTTGCAACAAAGATAGTACTTGTACACCAGGGCATACTCTTTGGACCATTTAAAGGTAAAATCCTTCATCATTCTTGTAAATGTTAGCACCCCGACATTTTCTGAAGCTTTCTATAAAAATCTAGACCGAAGTAAAACAGTTTGCACACTCTTATAGTGAAACATTTTGGTGATGATGTAGACAAAATAATAAATTGATGACATTAAGACAGAGAAGCCATAGGTTTTGAGTGAAATGGTTGTTTTTATGAGACCAGAGCAAACACTCTGTGGGTAAGTCCTGTGCATGAAGATATTAACAATCGTTACTTTGTAGATATTCTAGATAAATCAGAGAACTAGTTGAGACAGTAATCGCAATGTGTTGTGCACTTGAATCCTGAAAACATGAAATCTTACAATTTCTGTTTGCATTTTGAGTTAAACTAAAATAAACAAGAACAAAAAACTTTTGTCATGTATGGCTGATTAAAGATTGGAATAAACAGTTGTGCCAAAATACTTCAACAAACACCTGAAAGATGAAACAACATATCATCATCATATGACAAAACTATAAGTGATGATTGTACTAGTTAAACATTATTAGTTTTCTTACTACTGTTTTTACAATTTGAACTCGTCTGTACATCATTTTACAGTTAAACGAAATCAGTATGGTGTGAGGTGTTGAAGGACTCTTGTTTGGCTTATAAACCTTCAGGATTGTGGCATGATTACAGTTTACCACTGTTAAACCAGCACTCACTCCTGGGGACAATTAAAAGTAAAATGTATCACAATTCCATGTAAATGTGAGTTTCTGATACTTTCTATAAAAATGAATGGTGTAAACTCAAAAATATGACCTACAGTATAACAAATAACGGATAAGTAATAAATACATTAAGAAGGTTTTAAAGGTAAATGCATGTTTTTTATGAAATCTGAGAAAGATATACAGAAGAAAGTTGACATGAACAGATCAAAACTATGAAAACAAAAGATTGTCTAAATAAATACAGCTAAAAACAGCAAAGACATAGGTTTGGTGAAAGTGTTCAGATGAATAACGTTCCTGGTTTGTTTGCGAGGACCAGTGTGATAAGTAAAAAATTTATACTTTCGGAAACTTAAAAACTAGCAACGTTTTGATGATTCACTGTTGCTTTCTGTAAATTATGTCAAAAATCAAAGTGCTTAACTACACTTGTTTGCAAACGTTGGTATTCCTGTTTGCCATTGTTAAGATACACTTGGGTGTAGTGTGTTGTCTGTAAATATAAGCAACCTTTGAGAAAAAACACAGTCTAGAAATGTAAAGTCTAACTGAATGGTAGCGTTGCAACTACGCATGTTTTACGAATAGTAAATAAATGAATGTATGTTGTAATGTGCTTAAAATGGTCCTGATAAGTTTTGAAATGATGATTCAGTTATTGAAGCACAAGTTTCATAGAGTTATATAGTTTATGCAAAGTAACTGACGTGTCTATGTAAAAATCACTAAATAACACAATCACCAAATTTGTGTCAGGTCATGCATGGGGATTTAGTTTTTCATACTGATGCAAGTCACTTTTATTTTTACATAACATAACAAGTGTCACGCTTTTTATGAACAAGATTTCTACATGTCCAAATGACCGAATGAAGCGGGAACATTACACACAAACGTTTATCACGAACTTTCTAAAAGCTGAAACCAGTACTTATCAAATAAACAGCCTATAGATGGAAAGAAGGTGAAGAAAAATTAAAAGACCATGTTTAAAATTAGGTTGTGAAAAAAGCGAATGTGTTTTCAAGTGTACGAGGTGTCCCAAGAACTCGCATTGTTTTCAAGCATCATCAAAGGTTATGATGTTGTCTAGATACAATAGAAAGTGTATGCATGCGCCAAGACCCTTGTCGATCATAAAGTCAGCAGCAACTTCAACAATTTCACGCACATTGGTTTGGTCCTTCTTTGTCGCTACGGCAACACATACATCTATTACATATGCAGACATGTGGAGGATGTTAGCAATTTCAAACTCCTCATCGCCACATTCGTACAAAGCATCTAGAGCTTTTTTGATGAACACAGTGATCGGTTCATCTGCGTTAACAGACACTTGAACCTTCTTATCAAAAGACTTGTCCAGACTTTTCACGACATCTGTTTTTTTCTTGAGGTTGGTTACACGCTCAGCATCAGTTTTGCAGTAATTTTGCGGCAAGCACACATCAGCATTTGCAGATATTACAGCATAAAAAAGATTAACAAGCTCACTCCTGCAGTGTTCTGAAAGCATTTCTTTAAAAACTGGAGGACCGCGCGCGTACGGCATCTTGCGTTTGTGATCACGCTCAAGTGACATTTGTGCTCTCTTTTCAAGAATCCGCAGCGTCAACTTTCCACAATGTACGTCCACAAGTCTCTCCCTGATTTTGTTAAGCTTCCGGTCGTGCTTGCACCGTCCTCAAAAATAGCGTCTGCAACTCCTTGAATCCTGCACAGTTGAGCTATGCCGTGTTAAAAACTTTGCTTTAAACAATTTAATGAAGAATTCCTGAAAGTAGCCTTCAAATTTGCCGCTATACGAACATGCCAGAGCGTCGTATCTGAGTAGTAAGAGCTCTAAGTTTCAGGCTCTGATTTGTAACCTAAAAATCCTGACCCGTCCCTTTTAAACAAAGCAATTCACACGCCCCTCATCACATAGTCATCGGTGTGAGTTATGAAGCTATAGAATATTAAAGTGTCAGTGGGAAAGGTCTTTCCCGGTATTTTCTATATCATCCTCTCCGCTCTATGCACCCGTAGGAAAAGGAATTCTTGCTTCTTATGTGGAACGCTTACATTTTTCTTAACTTGTAAAACAGGTGAAATAAAATCAGTTTCATAATGTGCACAGCTAATATGAGGGTTTTTAGTTTCATCCCTAATAGTTATCTTTAAGCTGTTATTTTTTAAAAATTAATAAGATCTTCCACTTTACATTAAATTGTGTCAACAACAACAAATAAAATGGTAAATAATATGTCTCACTATGTACTCTCTCTCCCAGTGCGATGGCTTAGATCGTAATGCATCTTGGAAACAGTAGCCAGATAAAGGTGGTGTGTGTAGAATTTAGCGGTATCTAGTGGTGAGATTGTGAATTGCCACAGACAACTCACTCTTCAATTTTAAAACCCATATGGTAGCTGTCGCACGACAAACATGTCATCGTCTGAGACAACGTAGGGAAGAAACGTGCTCTTTAGAGGAGTTTGTACGTTCAGGGCTACTGTAGAGATATGACGGTGACTTCCGTATAAGGGGACCCGCGGTGTATGGAGATAAAAATGGCTCGTTCTTAGGTAATAGAAACAATTCAGTTCATTATGTAAGGTCCTTATACACCACTGATAATATAGTTATGTATATTATTTAGCATTTTTGTCTTTTTTTAAAGTAACACAATGCACCTTTAACACATACACTGTTCGATTCGCCTTGTGAAAATGACTACATTTCCCATAATGCCCCTAGTGCACTAAAGGACACGGTGGTCACAATAATCAAACTGCCGGTGTAACATGATGGACTACGTGAGATCTTTGTTTTGCCTTGTGGAGCTGTATATAATAAAGCGAGGTATTTTTAATCTGAACTAACACATAGATTTCACTCGTTGTTCTACAACACTCGATTTACCAGATGGTTTCTTACTGTTTTCTGTGATGACATTTTTTGTTTTTATGGGGTAAGTGCTATTATATTCTCTGTCATTTAAAGGTAAACATAACGGTAAGCATGCCGGGTTTACAGTGAGCCAAGCAACATGTATAGGTAAGGGTTAAAAATCAACTAGATGTTGGAATCTTTAAAAAGTAAATTAATGATCAGCCCCCCAAAAAGCTGACTGAAGTTCAGATGTTTTGAGTACAACACAATAAATCAACATTAGTTGGAAATGATAGCAAAGTGAATCTTTATAGTATATACTGATTTATTATTCTTAAATTATGGTGTAATAAAACCAACGTCGATTTAAGAATATACCTAGATGATTTTGTGCAGGCATTTCATATGTAAGGATCATCAGTTAGCCTATGTCTTTAGACTTACTATTTTATTTGATTATTTTACAATAAAAAGTTTACTTGTGTTTATATAAATTGAAGAAATCATGTACCTCGCTTTGTCACCACGGAAGAAGTACATGTTATTCTGGGTAAAGAGTAGTGTGAGTTTAATACACTTTATAAAAAAACACAGTTTACATAGCCGACAGCTGATAACTGAGAACAGAGACAGAGAAATGAGTGCATCAAAGCATGTGATGAAGTTAGACTTTGTATGTTGTGTTCATTGAATGTATATAATTTGATTGTCTTGTACGGAGTAATTTGTCAAATATTATTAAATATTATATTAAATACAAAAGCACTAAAAGTTTTAGTGTTTTGGCTAAGGAGTGTGAGCATGTCTCAGGTACTTGTATTTCAGGTGCAATAATAAATACTAGACGTAAACTTGAGTTTTTGAGATTAAAATAAATGTAATTGATAAGTGCTTTATTCTTTAAGTTGATGAGTTCTTTCTGAAAGTCTGAAAACTATACTAAACCTAATATACTAATAACCTAAAGTTAAAAGTCTCAGTTTTTAGACAGGTAATGTTTTGTAATATGTGTCTTTTTGTCTTTACTTATGCTGTACTTATTAATATGATGAAAGCAACGCAAGCTGCATTAATGCAGGCCCCTTGTATAAACACTGTCCTGCTATCGCAGGAGGACTGGACATGCTTTACGAGTTAAAAAACAAAATATCTCGGCCCTCACACGGGCACTGCCAAAACGATTTACGATTCGGAGTGGAAGCATCTCTCAGGAATGCAACTTTAAGGACTACGATCTGTGTAAGTGGCAGAAGACCATATCTTTGTATTGAACAGTTTATTTGAAAAAACATAACTTCTGTTTTGAAAATCAGTTCATCTATACAAAATGCAGAATAGGACATTTAAAAATTACACATCAATTTTTACTCTCTAGAGAAAATCCTACAAAATGTTCATCTTGACAGAATTCATTGTTCTTTATTCTTTTAGATTGTATTTCATCTGCCGCTGTGAGAAACCTTTTTTATTATGTTGATACTTTTGAACATGTTTTTTAATCAGTCGTATCCATACATAGTGCTAAGATTATTAGAGAAAGTTCATTTTAAACATCTTTTCTAATCTTACTTTATATAATTACAGCTTATTCTCACCATGAATATAGCCTTATAAGCCAGGATGACGTTTAAAAGAAACGAAAGAACACTTAATTTCTTTGATCATTTCACATAAAAAATTGTGTTTAATGAAACTAATCAATGAGAGGATTTCACAATATTTCAATGCCAGCATGGCAGATTATAACGATGTCACGCATTCTAAAATGGTGCATGTTAAAATTTCAGTGCATGTTAAAAGTTACATTTTTTCGTCGCGTAGCTAGATGCTCCATGCTATTTCACCATTCACTCGCCGGAGTACCGTGCGAGTTGCATGGCCTATCCATGTTTGTGATTGTCGTAACTCTGATTTCCCTGGCTTTTATTATACATATCGGGCCCCACCTTATATAAATTATGATGGGAGCATGGAATGTGTTTTAATGAAGACCACTTGTGTAAACACTGTTTTTATTGTTTTATCGTAGGAGGACGTAACCCCGGACGTAAACATGTCAACGTGACGTGGGCGTACCGGTTAAAAGTTCAACGCAACGTGGGCGGTCCGGTTAAAAGTTCAATGCTACGTGGGCGGTCGGTTCAAAAGTTCAGAGCAGCGTGGGCGGTCCCAGTCAAACGTTCACGACGTGGGAGGTCCGGTCAAAAGTTCACGACGTGGGTGGTCCGGTCAAAGGTCACCCCTCCCACGCAGGTCAAAGGTTCACGACGTGGGTGGTCCGGTCAAAGGTCAGCCCCTCCCTCGCAGGTCAAAAGGTCAGCCCCTCCCCTGAGGTCAAAGGTTAGCCCCTCCCTGAGGTCAAAGGTCACCATCAATCATTTTTATGTGACAACGTGTGCCTCATATTTACTACTGACCTTAAAGCATTTTTCATGGGCAATTGATAAAAGTAGGTCACAGTTCCCAGAATGTGTGAACTAGCAGGTCAGAATAAATCAAGAAAAATGCACAGCTTTCTAGTAGACCCCAGCTTTACCTTCTTAACTTTATACTTTGTTATTTCGACGTGTGATGTCTTTAATTAGGTTAATTTGCAGTTTTTGCAAAGTGAGAAAAAAAATGAAATAAAAAAATTATGCTCTAAAAAACTGCAGGAGAAATTTAATGCACCAATGAGCACATGAAATGCCAAGCAGACCCCGGAGTCAAATGATAAAAAACAAAAACAGCTGAATTTTGTGCTTTGGTTCTTTTAGTTGTTGTATATTATTGAAGAGTAATATCTGTATTTGGCTTTCATATTAGTATTGCAGATTAAATGTTTGCATATCCTGTGGGCTGAATCTATATGCATTTAGTTAGACAAACAAAATAAAATTTTTGGGTGCAAAGAATAATAAATGCTGCAGAAGAATTGTTTATTGTTAGTTCTTGTTAGCCAAAATATTAACTAATGTTAACAAGCAACCTTATTGTAAAGTGTTACCAGTGCATCTAAAACAATACAAGTTTCAACCAAGAATCATTCACTTCTGAACTGCAAAGGCATTTATTGATGTTATTGATTTTAACAACACTTGAGTTGAATATGCGCTGTGACATCAGCATCCTCTTGTCACATACAGCCCACAGGAAATTGTGATGTCACAAGACATACCGTGCCGCTATGGACAAAGCGAAACAGATCACAATATTTATAAACAGCTTTGACGTTTAACTGTGTGCTTAAATCTGATACCCAGATTACTCAATTTCCCACCAAACATCCCATAAACAAAAACAAACATATCACGTAGGAACTCCACACAGAGCTATGCAAAAATCTATAAAATCTATTTATTTAAAGTGTTTTGTACGTAGATATCCAAGAGTAATCTATTACAAAACATGAATTGTTTAGTTCCTTCGCTCCTTTGGACGTCACAGACCCTGAGAACATATTTGACTGATGTAAGATAACAGACTATGATGATGTGAAACAAATGAATATCATATGCATGTGAGTCTTTGTATGGTAGTTTGTGATGTTTGCCTGCTTATGAGCAGTGACCCCAAACGTTTTTCTGATAAATATAAAAATGTGACACACAAAATGTAAAACCAAGTGTACATTTAGAAGATAATGTTAATAAAAAGTATATGGACATTTTCTGGATGTACACTGTCAGAAAAAATGGTCCCTAGCTGTCACAGGGGCGGTACGCTTTCGAAGAAATACACATTTGCACCCAAAGAGTTCATATTAGTACCTCAAAGGTACGTAGTGGTACCAAATATATACATATTTGTCAGTGTTCAAATTATGTCTAAGATTATGGGGGTCCCCTAGCTAAGATTCACCCACTGTCATTATTGGGTCGCCGTGATTTCAAGTGTGATCCTGGTTCAACATTTTTTGTTGGTCATTGATTTAATCAAAGAAATGTCCCGGTTACGTATGTAACCCTTGTTCCCTAAAGATAAGAAACGGAGATGTCACGTCGTGACCGACCTATTGGGAATGTGCTTCGAGGGACCAGTCAACTTCGAGAAACTTGTAAAATGCCAATGAACTTGGCATGCAGATATTTGCATCTGCTGGCAGTGGCACTGCCCCGCAACATGAGCATAAAACGAGCATCAGGTGCCATACCAAATCAACTATTTCAACTAACTAAATCAACTAACAGGTGATGGCGATTTATTACTAATCAAGGAACCGACTTTACTGATTTAATGTAGACAAAAATGGAGGCACGAATCGTCAACCGAAACTGCATGGGCATCCTCTACCCTTTTAACAGAGGCCAATGCAACCAGGATCAGAGTTTTCATGGTAAGAAACTTGATACTAACTGACTGCAAAGGTTCAAAGGGAGTATCCTGCACAGCTTTCAGCACCATGGACAGGTCCCAAGGAGGAATGGGGGGAGTGTGAGGGGTTTAGCCACACCCCTTAAAAACCTAATGACCAGGTTGTGTTTTCCGACTGACCTGGCGTTTGTTGGGGCATGGTGAGTGGAGATAGCAGCAACGTCTACTTTAATGGCGGAGGGGAAAAGCCTCCTCTCCAACCGATGCTAAAGGTAAGAAAGCACAACGCTGATCAGGCATTCTCGGGGGTTTTCTCTCTGAAAATGTTAGCGAATAAGCATGTCTTGTAGACGGCGTGCAAGCTGAAGCGATAGTGTTAGATGGGGTTAATCACTTAGAACCTCCACTTGCTCCAGAACCGTCTAACTCAGAGACTATACGTGCAGGTTCTACAGGTCGGGACGCGGGTAACATATTGACTTTGGTTCCTCGCTGACTTCGGACAATATCTGTGCGAGTAGGCTCACTGGGGGAAACGTATATTTGCACAGACCCCCGCGGCCAGCTGTCTGCCAGTGCATCTACGTTGAGTGTTCCATCTTTTTGATGAAGTCGAACGGGCGACAATGGGTCATGTCAAGGAGGCAAACATATCAATCTGCATCCTGCCGAAGCATCTCCAAATCAGCTGAACCGACTGGGGGTGGATTCGCCAATCGTCTGGGCGTACTGCTCGTGAGAGTGCGTCTGCCATTACATTGAGCAACCCCGGGATATGAGCAGCATGAAGGACCTCAGATACTTCTGACTACAAAGGAGTTCGACGCATGCTGGTGTAATGGTTACATGTGGCAGGGCGCTGTGCCACGCCCTGTTTGGGACTCGGTCATGAAGCCAGAGCTGAAGCAGTCTCATACGAAGCAGCCCGAAGGTTTTGCTGAGACTGAGCTATAATAAACTAGTCATCAAAATAAGCTAGAATGCGAACACTGCTCTCTCTCAGCTTTCTTGAAGACACGGTGAGAGAGAGACATCCCGGATGGTAAGACTTTGCACTGATATGCCCGTCCCTCGAATGCAAAGCTGAGAAAAAAACCTGTGACGAGGAAGAATCAAGACATGAAAGTACACGAACTTCAGGTCCATGACTGCGAACCAACCTTGGGGACGGATGCATTGAAAAATGCTTTTCTGCGTCAACATCTTGAACGGCACTTTGTGAAGTGCATGGCTCAGGGAGCGCAAATCCAAGATTTATTACAGAAAATTTTGGTGGGGTGCCAGGCAAACTGAATCGCGTAGCCGAGTCGGATTGTGCGTTAAAACCAATGCGACATGCTGGAAAGCTGTTGCCAAGCTCAGAGGGACCGTGCAAGGGGAATTAATGGCACTACTGGTGTACCCACAGTGGGGCAGCCGAGTGGAACGAAAGTGATCACTGATGTGTGCGCAGTGGCTACAAGAATTGGGGCGTTTTAAGGTGCAACACTTACCTGGCTCCACTAATGAGGACGGGGACGACGTTGGTTTTTTAGACCGTCGGAGCTCCCAAGTTCCTCTGAAGACCTGGAGAGGGGAGGGGACATCACTTGATTTGATGTGTGTGTACCGGCTGTAAAGTCGGCGGAACAGATTGAAGGAAAGCTTCTCCACGTGGCCCTCACCGGGGGAAGGAATGAATGAAGAGCAGTCCACTCCATCTCCAGGTCGCCCATCCCAGGGGCCCTACATTTTTTTCGTATAGCGGGCTGAGTGGGCAGGTCAGGCTGCTTATGGTGGGTTCCTCTGCGCAGCCTTTATGAAGGAACAAAGGTGGCTGTAGCAGAGCGCCCTCGGCAAGGAGCAGATAGGGGCAGCTGGCTTCTGACATGGCATGATGGGCTTAGTCTGCGCTTGGGTGGCCGAGAGCTGTTGGGCTGTTTGGAAAATCTGAGCATTCAGGAGACGATTTTATGGAGCTCCTTCATGTCCCAGAGACATGTCAAGAGATGGTGTTCCTGGAACACTAGCGTGGACATGGCACAACCAACAGCCTGTGCGGTGACCTTGGTCGCACGAAGTGCCAGGTCAGTAGCCGCACGAATCTCTGAAAAGACAGGTGAGTCGTGACCTCCCTTGTGCAGATCCATCAGAACCTTAGCCTGATGTACCTGCAGCAACGCCATGGCGTGAAGTGCAGAGGCCGCCTCCTTGCAGGAGGCGGCAAGAAAAGGGCAGGTTTACTTGTCCCAGTGGCCGGGGAGGCTGGACACAGCTGTATCACAACCAACCGCTCCACTGTCGGAACATCGAGAGAGGTAAGGGATGAGCTGCTCCAAAGTACCAGTCATCGAGGGCATGACGGTTCGGGTGGGGGAGTTGAGTCCACTCCAAGCCGATCGCAGCCGCTGCCCGAGAGAGCATAGCTGGCATCTCTGCAACAACTGCGAGCTATGCCGGCCGAAGGTGAGAGCGGATCCGCGTCGACGTCAGAGAATGACAAATGATGCTGCAAATCATTTTGACTGGTGAAAATTTAATATAAATATGTCGTTTAATAACATATATGACATTATATTTACAGATAATTCATTTGAACCTCATATATATTAAAATGGAAAAAAACAGGTTTTCCTCGCGGAAGGTCTGCATTCTTTAAAAATGAGCAAATGAGATATTTCAAATCAATATTTAATGTTCCTTACCTTATTTATGAGGCAAATAATACGTACAGGCAGTCGGTTGTTATTGTGAAATAAGCCCCTAGTATCCCATCGCGTCGGTTCCTGATCACACTGTCAGGGCTTATTTCTGATGTAACAACTTGCTGCCTATACACTTTTACATTTTTCTTACTTAAAGCATACTGTTTCACACAATGGTGTTAAATAGCACACAACGTGGTTTACTGGCTCATAATCATAGGGGAAGCATTTTAGTGCTAAACATCACCTATGTAGAACCTGTATAGCACTGTAGAACCATATCGTGCTATGTTTCAAGGTGCTCTGCGCTAAAATGGTTCCCTTATGATTACGAGCTTCTAGTAGCCTACTATTTAGCACCATGGTTTCAGTAACAACCCAACATATCTTTTTTGATGTTTTGTGATCGAATGCAATAAATGTCATCTGTTTAATGTGTGACGTAAGTGTCCAAATACTTTTAGGTCCACTGTATGCGCATGCTATGAAAAGTTTTTCTTGAAAGGTCAAAGAGAAATGTTAAATGTGCAAAGCATCCTCCTAAGAGACCACAGAGAGGTGTAAGCAACACGTAAGCAACACAGCTGCAGGCAGACTTCCAAATGTAATGATTCATTTTCAGAGCTATTTGAGTACAAGCCAGAATTCCCACAGTGCATATTACACTGTCGATTCCCAAATATGAGAAAATTTAGGACGTTTATTGTTAAGTGGCGTCTGTACAAGCGTCCCGCTGCGATGCTGCAGTGCCCCTTGTTTTTTTAAGCATCTTTCTGGTCTGTGTTGTCTACTGCTTTAGGAACTTTGGGGAGGGGTGGAGGGGCAGAGAGCTCTGATTGGCTGAGAGGCTGGGAACTCTGATATTCCCCCATCCTTAAACCACAGAGCATCACAGCACAAGGCACAGTGTCACAGGAAGCACAGGGAACTCGGACATTCCTTTCTGTTTTTGCTGGACTGTATCGTAGTGTCAACGCAGCTAATTCCTTGCAGGATCACATCTGTGCATTGCTGTTCTCTTACTCAGAGGAGAAAAGTAAGTTCCCATTCAAAGCTTTTCCTCATTTTTCCCCCTCTTAATGTAAATAGTATATAGGTAATTACAAACAAGACTGTTGATGTTCTTGTTTGCTTTGGCTCTGCTATTAGTGCGTGTCTTGGGTTTTAATGTGTGTTGGAAAAGGAGAGGCAATTGCAAGGTGACTTTTGAGCACCTGACCTCCTCAAAAAAAAAAAAACTCTTGTAACGCATCAATGCTTTTTGGGGAGATACTTGGTGGCTTTGGATCCTTAATCTATAAATAGAGTGATTGTGGTGGCTAATCTCAGTCAAGAATGAAGCGTTGTGGTCCACATGTTCTTGTTTATTTTGACTCTTACTCAGGAAACGCTACTGTGGTCACTATGGTAGAAAGATGTTTGTGGGAATACAGTTACAGTGTTGAGGTTTCCTTACAAATGTTAATGTTTCCTTGCTGGATGAAGTCATGTGCTCAACTTAGCTGTGTCGGAGTGGATCTGAGTTTATGAAGGAAATGATGTAACATTTGTAATAAGGTTTTGATATAATAACAAACAGGGACAAAACAGAAATCGACTAATTCCGAGTAGCCTACACTGTCAAAAATGATCCCTAGCTGTCACTGTGGCATTACCCATTTAAAACAATCCTAATGTGTAGGCTATTTATGCACAGATATGTATACATTTGGTAAAAATATGTACATTTAAGGTACTAATATGCACTGTTTGGTCTCAAAACCTCTGAGGTACTAATATGCACTCTTTGGTACCAACATGTACCCCCGAGGAACATGCACTGTTTGATACCAGTATGTACCTTTAAGGTAATAATATGCACTCTTTGGTACCAATATGTACCCCTGAGGTACTAATATGCACTGTTTGTTACCAATACCTCTCAGGCACTACTCTCCACTACGTTACCCTGAGCTACTAATATGAACTCTTTGGTACCAATATCTGCATCTGAGGTGCTAACATGAACTCTTTGGTACCAATATGTACCCCTGAGGTATACTGTTTGGTACCTCTGAGGTACTAATATGCACTATTTAGTACCAATATGTCCCCCTGAGATACTAATATGAACTCTTTGGTACCATGCCCCCCTGAGCTACTAATATGAACTCTTTGGTACTTAATATTCACTCTTTGGTACCAAAATGTCCCCCTGAGCTACTAATATTCACTCTTTTGTACCAATATGTACCCCTGAGGTACTACTGTTTGGTACCAATACGTACCTCTGAGGTACTAATATGCACTATTTAGTACCAATATGCACCTTTGAGGTATTAATTTGCACTCTTGGTACCACCATGTCCCCCTAAGCTACTAATATGAACTCTTTGGTACTAATATTCACTCTTTGGTACCAATATGCACATTTGAGGTAATACATTGCACTATTTGGTACCACCATGTCCCCCTAAGCTACTAATATGAACTCTTTGGTACCAATATGTACCCCTGAGCTACTAATACGAACTCTTTGGTACCAATATGCACATTTGAGGTACTAATTTGCACTCTTTGGTACCACCATGTCCCCCTAAGCTACTAATATGAACTTTTTGGTACCGATATGTACCCCTGAGCTACTAATATGAACTCTTTGGTACCAATATGTACCCCTGAGGTGCTAACATGCACTGTTTGGTACCAATATGTCCCCCTGAGCTACTTATATGAACTCTTTGGTACCAATATGTTCCCCCAGGGGTATACTGTTTGGTACCAATATGTACCTCTGAGGTACTAATATGCACTATTTAGTACCAATATGCACCTTTGAGGTATTAATTTGCACTCTTGGTACCACTATGCCCCCCTGAGCTACTAATATGAACTCTTTGGTACTAATATTCACTCTTTGGTACCAATATGTACCTCTCAGGTACAAATATGAACTCTTTGCTACTAATATGTCCCTCTGAAATACTAATATGAACTCTTTGGTACCAATATGTATCCCTAAGGTGCTAATATGCCCTGTTTGGTACCAATATGTACCTCTGAGTTACTAATATGAACTCTTTGACACCAATATGTACCTCTCAGCTACTAATATGTACCTCTCAGGTACTAATATAAACTCTTTGCCACCAATATGTCCCTCTAAAATACTAATTTGAACTCTTTGGTACCAATTGTACCCCTGAGGTACCTCTGTTGAAGTTTAAAACTATTGGATCTGCGCAGAGTCACTCAGGATCTGCCATACGCAGTCGCTAACGTGTGGTCGTGACGTATATCATGCGCCGAAACCGGCCGGAAACAACAAGTCAGAATAATCAGACCAACAAAACTTAGCAAACCTGGTTCTTGCTCCGATTTTAACTTCTGTATATTCGGCAGCTTTGCAACAACGGACCGAATAGATTTTCTCACGTCTTTCTCCGCTGCCATTACTGAACTACAACTCAAACTGACGCACGACCTCAACGTCATCGTTTTTAGCCACCCCCCTCTGTTTGCTGATTGGACCTGCAGATTTTTGCAGGAGAAAGCGAAACTCTGCAGAGGGGTCCCAGACGTACTGCTGAAGCGAAATGAAAATTAAGCAGAAGCACGTAGGAGGGCGGAGCCAGGCTACCAATATGTCCCCCTGAGCTACTAACATGAACTTTCTGGTACCAAAATGTACCCCTGAGGTACTAATATGCACTTTTTGGTACCAATATATACCTCTGAGGTACTATTTGCACTCTTTGATACCACTTGTCCCCCTGAGCTACTAATATGAACTCTTTGGTACCAGTATGTACCTTTCAGGCACTATGCACTCTTTGGGCACAAAGATGTACTTTTTAAAAGCATACCGCCCAGTGTTACAGCTGTATGGACCATTTTTGGGAGTTTTTTCTGACGGTGTACACCAAATATATTATTTAAATTTAGGAATTAGTAAAAAAATTAATGTTTATTGCAACCTTAAACAAGATGTCAAACCTTCACAAGTGTCATTTTGTACTCCAGCATTCTTTAACAATGGGAAATCAAACCATCTTGTTCTTGTGTACACTTTTACGATCTGTATAAATCTGAAATCTTGTACGAGAAATCGCTTAAAAGGGCGTGTGGTGATATATTTATTATGCCAAGAAGGCCAGCTAATGATCTCATGGATGACACCCCCCCCCAAAAAAAACATCTGTGTTACTAATCAGATCCTCATGATAGTCTGATTTCAATCCATAATATTGCTGCTGGTGTGCAACATTTACAGGCAGTCTGGGTAGTAAATCCTGGCCTAAAACGTTATGGACTCCTGATGTTTGTTATGGGTTTTGGACGCCTGCTGTTCTCTAATACTACGTCAGAAACAAATGGTCAAAATATGTACCATAGCCGTCACTGAGGCTGTAACCTTTCAAAAAGTACACATTTGTATCTCAAGAGTTCATAATAGTACCTCAGAAGTACATTTTGCTTAGCACTTCAAAAAGTATACATAGCATCCCAAAGGTACATATTGGTATCAAACGTGACACCCCAGTGACAGTTGGGGTACATATGTTTACCATTTTCTTTAAGAGTGTAAATATCTAAAGCTCAGTTGCCAAAAATGTCTGTGAAGTAAGTGGAGATTTGTTGTAACTTCTTACATCCAAACAGACCTTTTTATTTCACTCATTTTCTGGTTATAGAAAGCATGAAAGTTGCTTTTATTTGATTACAGATATTTTTCCAACTACACTTGCCACAGTCCCTGTGTCCATCTGGTTCCAGTGTTTCCCGTCTGAGCCCATATTATACACAGTTAAGTCAGCAGTATATTGAATTATTTCAAGCTTATTAAATGGTGTATGGTAGGAAAGTGTGCAGGAGTGTCTGGAAAGTGGAAATAGACCAGCAAACACATACGAGCACGTTTTGTGCCTTGCTGTTGTTGTGTCACTCTAACGTAACACTGAAAAAATTATACAATATAAATGTTTTATTAGTGTAGTGGGAGCAAACAGTACAGGTCTGTTGACAGACCATGAAAAGGTGTTTATTTAAAGAGCAATTATTGTCCGATTCACGATTTACCATTTCCTTCGGTGTGTACAGTAAGTGTATAATAGTAAGTATTAACTATGCAAAAGGTACAAACCCCAAGGTAAACAATGACGCAAGTTATCGTTTCCAACGTAAATCTCTTTTCTTGGACTACAACAAACACACGGATTGTAGGGCACAGTTTACTTCCTGGGATTGATGATGTAGACAAGACCGACATTATCATAATTCCTCCCGCATTGAGTCTGTAAGTTAACTCCTGTTAGCATTGCATTGTGAGCGAATCTTTCAAACGCGGTAGGAGCGTCACATTTCTGGCTGACATCAGAGGAATTCAAGCCAATCAAAACGTACAGATTAGCTGGCCAATCAGGGACACAGCGCTTTTCAAATCAATGAGTTTTGGACAAAATCAATGCGTTTGAGGAAGGCAGGATATCTGGAACTACAAAAATGCACGGTATGTGGAAAAAAAATGTGTTTTTTAACCATAAACCTTGCAAACCAACATGATCTCACAAAATTCTGTGGGATAGTTACAGAATTTTTTGCTAATTTTTCCGTGGCATTCTCACGCATCTCAGCATTTTTCTGTGTTATATTAAAATGTCAATGGGAAACACAGTGTGCAAATAAGAGGGGGTGTGGTGTCCTCATGGAAATTAGGGGCTCAGTGAAGGAGAGGTGTGATAAATGGCTTTGATCCAGGTAAGGGCCGTGTCTCAGTGGCCCCTCCGGATCCTTGGGGTAAAAGTGGCGAAGACTTCCTTTAGCTACTTAGCATCACCTACTGTAGTGTTTAAAGGGACATTGCACTTGTTTTGAAAATATTCTCATTTTCCAGCTCCCCTAGAGTTAAACATTTGATTCTTACCGTTTTGGAAACCATTCAGCTGATCTCCGGGTCTGGCGCTGGCACTTTTAGCATAGCTTAGCATAATCCATTGAATCTGATTAGACCATTAGCATCAGGCAAAAAAATAACCAAAGAGTTTCAATATTTTTCCTATTTAAAACTTGACTTTTCTTTAGTTACATTGTGTACTAAGACCGACGGAAAATTCAAAGTTGTGATTTTCAAGGGAGATATGGCTAGGAACTATACTCTCAAACTAGCGTAATAATCAAGGACTTGCTGATGTAATATGGCAGCAGCAGGCATAGTGATATTACGCACTGCCCGAAAATAGTCCCCTGCTATTGAAAGTAACCATGGGGACTATTTTCGGGGCACTGCGTAATATCACTACGCTACTGCTGCCAATTACTGTCAGGTGTGCTTCACATGCTGTCACATATATGTGACATAACATAATTCATACAATTAAATATGTGTTCTGTGAATTTTAATAGGTGCAAAGCCATCATGCTGCTATTATATGAACTATTAGATTTGTTGTTTTTACAATGTTATAGAGACCATATATAATTATTTCTCTTTATTAGAATACAACCCAAAATTGATTTTTTGTATTCAATATTAAAAGCACAGAATTAAATGATATATTAAGTATTTAGTGTGAACTCCGCTTCCACTTGTGCAATAGCTGGAACCTGCAGGTTCTCTTAAACCTAAATAAAAACGAAACCCTAATTCCAATGACTTGAGGACTTTAGTCACCTCAAAACTGTTCATAGATCTGTGTAGTGCCAAGAAATGTCAACCTTTTTGTACATTTTGTACTTAAACTTAATATTTTGTGTTTTGAAGCCAAAATTAAAAAAAACTTTTAAGCGTACAAAATCCATTAAACTAAAACATTCAAGTAAAATGAACTTAAAATTATTAGTTTATGTTATGAGGAATACCCATAATCCTTTGCGCCTGAATATTTTGATTATTTTCTGCTTTTTCACTATTAAATATTTGTTAATAAAATGTCATATAGGTTCAAGCTCTTATATTATTGATGTTGTTTTGTTGTAAATGATAATTTTGTTAAGTCACCGACATTTGTGCGTTTTTTACATTTTGTCCCTAATTTCCTTCAGTTTCTGTTTGGATCTTATTAAAGAGAGCGAAAAATAAATATAACATGAGTTGCTAAAACAACAAAGCTGGCGGTGGCCTAAGACTTTTGCACAATACTTTATGCCCATACAAGAGTCGATGTGGTCCCGTAGCTCAGTTAGAGCATTTAATTAGAGGCTCAAAGGTGTTTAAAAATGAATACCCAGAATGCACTGTAAGTCACTTTGGATAAAAACGCCTGCCAAATGCAAAAATATACCCAACACATTCTCAGTTGTTATATCACTGTGTGAAAAACACAAGGGGAACCTTGCCCTCTGGCATCATTATAAACAAATACATGGTGAACCTATAGCGAGACCAGACAAACAAAGATTTTACTTTGTGAGTTTATGAGGCAAAAACCTGTGTTTGTGACTCACAGATTAAGTTAAACCTCCCACACACCACGTTTTAGGCAGAAAGGAAAGAAACAAATGTATGAAGCTTTAAATTGGGTTTAAGTTACACAGACATTCTTATTTAAAGGTTTTGCTCTCATTTATATGCCAAGAGTAGTAATTTGTTAAACTGCTTTGATTGATTAAAGAGCAACAGTTTTGTAAATGTTTACAGCTTGTTTGCATAGTTTTAAAACGGATAAAACATGGGAAAACACATCTGCATAAGCTCACCTGGCTCTACTGCAGAAACTCAACATGACAGCATCTTAATCTGAGTTCTAAAAATAAGTTTCATGTATTTCTCTTGCTGTAAATCTCAGTGCACCACTAAGCATATAGGGAATAAAAATGCCCCTGTTTATTTTCCACTTTGAACTTGTGTTTGAAGATATATGTCATTTAACATCCAGTAAGCAGAGATTGAAGAGTCATTCCTGGAGCAACATCAAAAGGAAACAGTGCTGCATTTTTTCCAAACTCTCAAATGACACATAAAGAGTCCAATAACTTCAACAGAAATGCAGAGGACATGGCATCATGGGAAATACTGATCTAATGATCTAAAGATGTACTAATGGTGACACAGATTCATATGTATTCATAAGTTATTATAAACTAATGGGGGTTTGATGTTAGTTTTAAATATATAATTATTGATATGATTGTACACTGTCAGACAATATTGTCAAAAATGGTCCCTAGCTGTCACTGGGGCAGGGCAGTAAAGGTCCTAATATGTACCAGTCAGGTACAGATTTGGTACCAATGTGTACCACTGAGGTAGGCTACTTATATGCAGTTATTAGTACAAAGATGTACTTTTTGATACCACCACGGTGACAGCTATATTTTGACAATTTTTGTAGTAGTAGTTCAAAGGTTTCCTGTTTCTTATACTGTAATGATGGTTTAATGTCCTTGCTTAGATCAAATAAAATATTTTATTAGAATTGTAATTAAAATTTTCTTAATCTAATGGGGTACTTATGAATAAGTTTTTTTTATCAGGAAAATTATCAAAATATATCCACTGTGATTGAAGTGGTGACCGAATGCAGGATTTGTTGTATTTGGCCTAGAAAGTATGTGGTTTGTAATTTAATTGAGAAAGGTTTTGTTTTATTTCCCATGGAAAATATTCTATAAATAATAAGTGATATATGCCAAGTTTAGCCTGTGACAGTTAAAACATTTGCCTGGGGAAATAATGATCTGGGGAAAGAATTGACATTTTCAGCAGTAGACATAACCTGCTTCTAAAAACATAGCATTTTCTAGTGTAAATAGTACTGTAATGGGAACTATAGTTATTTAAGTTAATTGTGTATAAATAGTCAAAAGGAGAATTCTACTAAGTTTAATTCATTTAATACTACAAGAGAAGCAACAAAATAACAAAGAATGACATAAAATTACAGTCACAGCACAGCCACAAGGTGGTGATAGAGACTGTAGGTTTTTAAAAACACTTTGTCATCACAAGGCTGCTTATACACAGCTAGGAAACACACAATAACAATAATATAATAATAAATTACTATTATATATTATATCTATACTATATAACTTTACCCTCAACTTTGCATAGGATGCATATGACCAGATCTGAACGTACAAAACATTTAATTTTCTACATTTTTTAATTTACTAGATTATTTTTGCAAACTTTGTGTTTTTTTTTCCAGGCTGTTCTGTGTTTTATATCTGTTAAAACTCAGCTATAGATAATGCTCTGCCTTTAGGAATTGACATCATGCAAACTTCAACTAACTCTTGCGGACAATCTTGATCTGTACATATATTTAAATACTTGTACGCAAACTGGATAAAACTCTTCAATATTACCCTGTGTTAACTTTTTTTTGTAGGTCATCTGGTAGCATTGTTTTAACATTGCAAAAGTCATGGGTTTGTTTAAGCACACTTAATAGTAAATAAATGTATACACAGAATGAAATGTAAGTTTCTTTTGATAAGAGCACCTGCTTAATGTAATTACAGCATTTTGCCTTTTTGGGTAAAGTTTTTCATTCAAAAATTCCTTATTTATTACTTAAAACGTTTAATGTGACTGCAAAACTCAGCAGCAGGGCTGAGATTATTCTGTCATGTATAATTTATACAGTGTTATTTAGCACGTCAAGGTCAAATCAAATACTTACAAGTATTTCATGAATGAGATATGAGATTATTGCAATGTGTGTGTTTGTGTGTGTGTACCCGGTAATTATCACGTTGTGGGGATCAATTGTCCCCACAAAGATAGGAATACCAGTATTTTTGTGACCTTGTGGGGACATTTTGATGTCCCCATGAGGAAACAAGCTTATAAATCAAACAAAATGATGTTTCTTGAAAATGTGAAGTAGTAGAAGGGTTTCTGTGATGGTTGGGGTTAGGGAATGGGGTAGGACAGGGGAATAGAATATACAGTTTGTATGGTATAAAATGCATTACGTCTATGGAATGTCCCCACAAAACATGAAAACCAGAATTTGTGTGTGCATGTGCTTTCAAGATTGGGTACAGAAACTGCAATACACACATGTTTGAGTATGCTGGTATTTTTCATTCAATTTCAAAATTAAAATGAGGCCCTTAAAACTCCAAAATGTGGTCATTTGGTCTTGTTCATCTCTTTTTATGAGTGTTAGCATGATTGCAAACTAAATCTCACTTTATTTCTTTTAATTCATTCTAGGACTTCAATCTGGGGGAGCAAAAAAATGCAAGAAAATTCATTTGGTGGAGCGAGTCAATTGGACAATGTGAGTGTACTGAAATAATGGAATACACTAAGACAATTAACCTCATTATGTGCAGATTAGTAACAGTTGCACTTGAAGTATGTGCCAAATATTAAACTGACAAATTAAGACAGTTGCCAGTTGCCATTCATAAAGTGGTTTATGAATCATGAACTAAAGCAAGAAACACAAATAACTCATTTTGAAAGTATAGAAATGTCTAACTAGAAATACTAAAACAGCATTACTACAGATAGAGCAGCTTTGAATGTTTAAAACTCAGAACAGATGGCTCAGGTTCAAAGAGGATGATATTTCACGCCATCGCATGTTGTTCAGTTTTATAAATGAAGCAAACACCAAAAGGAGGGATTGATCCTGTCACCCTCTATCAAGCACCTAAAACGTCATTTGAAACATTTGCCACAGAAGAAAGAGTGGATGCAGATTTTAGTAATCTATTTCAAAAATATTTTTTGTTTTAATACGCTTTGATGAAACAAAATTAATATGGCACAACATTTGGTAAACATTTCAGTCAAACGTTTGACCAGTATATGCAAGTTATTCACTCAGATGTATCGTATTAAATTACCTCCCTACAAACCACTTTCAAGACTGACTAAATAGTTTTGCATTGGAAAGATAAATAAATTAAGATTCCTTATTGACCCTGTTATCATTTAGCTCCAGGCTACTACCGTCATCATTTGTCATAACTGTTTAAACTCCTGGGGCCAAGATTTCATATTTATGTGATTTATTTTTGTTGTTCTGATATTTAAACTAAAGTATTTTTATTTAAATACCTTTCTGACCCTTTCATGATAAAATATTATTAAATTCCTCAAAGAATTAGCCACTTACCTGACCTTAAATGTATACGTTAAAGGCATCTTTGACTTTTAGAAAATGTATATTTCATTCTAAGAAATAAATAAAAAAATAATCAAAAGAGAAAGAAGAAAGAGAATCCTGCTTTTGAAGCCTGCTTGTTGAATATCATCAAATCATTCTTGATAAAGTACCCTGTTTGGGTGCTGGTCTGTACCCATCTGACACTCTAATTATTCCCCTCTGAAATCACATTTACCAATCTTCCTAACGCAGTGGAGCAGTAGGCAAGACATCAATAATGAAAATTAAAATGTTTATATATTCAAGGCTTCTGTGAAAACACTGGTAATTAGATCTGAGATTTTCTTATTTACCCACATATTTTTTGTTAGTAGATAATTTATGTTCGTCTAATGGTTTGCATTTTCCATTTGGGCAATAAGATTAGTGTGTAACCTCAGACAGGAAAGAATCTGTGTGCAGACAATGTGTTTTTTAAGGATTCAATCGTTGCTCTAAAATATATGCAGAACTATCAGCAGACAGCTGACACGTTTATTGCTCTCACATTGAGACAATGCATTCTGTTTAAAACTCTTATTTCATTGGTGGCCATAATTCAAAAAGAAAAAAATCTTTTCATTACATTACATGACATTATATTATTTGTTATGGCTTATTACAATTTGGATTAGAGTGTTTAAAATTACATTTATGAGTATATATTATTATTACTACAGTAGGCTATATACATTTATTAGACAAATCAGAGTGCATTAAGGGTAAGAATAATGTCAGAAATGTCAAACAGGCCTTTACGCGCTCGTGTGTCTACGTGACCGCTGCAACGTCATGCGGAAACAATCGAGTGGCCGCTACTTGGGTGAAATATATTTGAGTAGTTATTTCGTAATATTTCGGTTTGATAATTCATATAATTTACTATTGTCAGTTTAGAGTATTAAAATAAATTCACATGTGAACATAAACGAAGTACATACAATACACATTGTGTTGCTATAGAAACGGATCAATCGGAGTCTAGCTTAGCTACGTGAACATGACGTGAACGCAGTGTTTATCCAGTTGTGTCTTCCTTTGTTACTCACTTCGTAGTAAAAACAGTCACGTGCGCCATATTAAAGTGTCGTGTAACTCATGTTTGGATTGCATAGAACTGTACACGTCAAAGTGGGTGAAGGGTTCTCAGGTGCAAGCACGCAGGTAAACGGTCTCAAGCAAACATTTAGGCCGTTTCTCAATCGGACGGCTGCATTTCTAGGCTGTATACGTCAACAGCTATAAAGTTGACTATTATTTTAGTTAATCGTAAATATATGCTTATGACTTGCGAATTTAATGCCCAGTTAATTTAAATAAAACAGTTTTGATGACGTATGCATATGCGACCTACGCAGTCTGCAGCCTTCGGATTGAGAAACGGCCTTACACCTGCAAACAAACTATTAACGTCATTTACGTGTGTTTGTTTTTTGCACAAACGTTTGTATTTGATTAAGTATTAATATAGGTATATATAGACCATTTCAAATGATGTAAACAACACTGGTCCAGAAACACTTCCTGTTACAGTTTGTGACAGTTATTTTTTTATTTCACATATATCATTATCTTTAAGATGTTTTTTTAACTTCAGTTAATTCCGGTTTATATGTTCTGTTGGTTTATTTTATCCCAACATTTATCTGTTAAAAAACAGAAACAGGAAGTGCTTCTGGACCAGTGTTGTTTACATCTTTTGAAATGGTCTATACAGTATATAGCTGTCAGGAATCGGGGAACACAAAACACGAACCCAGATGCGGACGTAACAAAAAAGGAATTTATTACAAAGACAGGGGAAAAACAGGAAAACAAAACCCACGAGGGGGCAAAACAAGACAAGGGCAACAGCACTACACGAAACTGACACTAAACTAACAATACTAACATTAAACTTTACCAACACAAAACAGATCAAGATTTAAATATACACAAACTTACTGGAACCGACAGGGCAAAAAACAAGCATGGGACAAGGCATGAAAACAAGACGAACGTGCACTAGACAACAAACACAAGGACTCTTAAATAGGGAGAAAGTAAATTACATACAGCTGAAAATAATCACGAGTAAGGGATCGGGGAAAAAGTGACGAGACCCGGGAAATGCGTGGTCGAAATAAACCAATACTACAACCACACACTTCCCACATAGAACATATGTACTGTCAGAACCCTGCCATGCTAAACTAGACTAAAATACCAACAGGATCCGGCAGGATTCTGACAATAGCCTACTGTAACACCTCACACTTGACATTTAAGGTCAATTAAAGCATCCCAAAACAGCAGTCTCTTTGCATTGACAAACATATTATATTTTAGATATTTATAACCATATTTACTATACATATACGTGTAAATGTATAAAAGTAAAATAAATAACTGTGTATATTTATGTTTATGTATGTATAGTGTTTGGGTAGTATTTCTTTTTTGTGTGGATCCATGTTTCCATGTTTATGTTTTTGATTTTGCTTACATTCTACAGGCATTATTTTGTTGCAGTAATCGGTCCTCATACTTCAAGCATTAAACCTCTGCATGAATATGGACTTCTGTCCCCCAACTGTGCAGCCATTTATAAAATGCCAATGTCACTTATAATAGAGATAAATGAATTGCTTCTAGAGGCCAGGATGCGTTGCAGACTCCCTGTTCACTTGGGACATCCTGTTTGGCTCGCACCGGGTTATCTAATTAAATACAATTAGGTAGTTAATATTCATAAAATGATAAGTTTTGTGCTGAATGAGAATCGCTAGAGATTTGTTTCTATAGAACAGGAAATTCAAAAATAGTTTAGGCCTTAAAAGAATCAAATACCCTGTAGACCTGCATTTAAACACAGTGGTACCCAATCAAGTCAGAGACCTGAATGGGTTTTTGATCAAAACAATATGAAAATATAGCTGCAAGCAGCAATCACCGGGGTCAAGCCAAAAAGGGCACAGCAGAAAGTAAAGTTGACTTCGGATGAGCAGTTTAAAGAACCTAAGAAAATCTCTTGATTTCAGACAAAACAATATAACAGTTATCAGCAAAAATGTGCTGTTGCAGTAGATTTAGGCAAAAATAGCTATTTTCTATCTCCAAACCACTAGGGGGCGCTATGACAGAATCGTGCATGCAACCTCAGGTCATGACTGCGTTACATCTAGCTAGTTTCATGACTATACACTTTAGTTCGGCAAAGAAATAGTTGTATGACCATAGGGCTTGCTTGATATGAAATATTTTGTTCAATTATAGGGCCACCTAGTGGTTCAGGCATACCAATTTTTTTGTGTGGTGTCAGACTCTGCTCATACATCAGCGTATCAAATCTGGTAAAAAAATCTCTTTTCGTTGCGAAGTTATAACCATTTATGTGTAAAAACCACAAATTTTAAAGGTAATTTTTTGTTTTTTGCAATTTTCGGCCATTTCTGATGAAAATTTTAATATAACGCCAATAGAACTTTTTGTTCAGAAGGTAATGCAATGTTCTTCCTATGGTGTTTTCGAGTCGATCGGAATAACGCTCGCGGAGATATTCGCGCATGTTTTTTAAGTGCTGTTTTGCTGCGCAGGGCTAACCGTAAGGCGAAATCTGGCATGTTTGGTATCGTTGGACTCGGCGTCTACTCAGTACTCCTAAAAATCAAGTCCCGTCAAAATACGTTGATCGCAGCCAAAGTTATAGGTGTATAAAACATCTGTCTGGCCACTAGGTGGCGCTGCGACGAAACTGTGCATGCACACTCAGTTCCTGACTGGCATCACAAGTACCAAGTGTCGTGTCAATAGGCCTAAGTTTGACGAAGATACAGCCTAAAATCTGTTTTTTTGTGCTCTACGTAAAATTTGTTGACGCACTATACGACAACGGATTGGTTTATCAAAATTCTTTTAATAACTTTTTGCCATGAGGGTCTCTAGATGCTACATACCAATTTTCGCGGCAATCGGGTAAAAACTCTAGGACGAGTTCGCAAAAGTAGGTTTTATGAATAATTCAAAATGGCGGAAAAATTTTCATGACGGAAAATGACGTCATAGGGTCCAATCGAATCGTCTTGAGCCAAGGAATCATAGGAAACAAGAATTTCGTTTCTAGGACTTACGGATCAAAAGTTATGAGCAAAAACATAAGTGCAACTTTGGACTGTTGGTGGCGCTAGCGGGTTTGAGATAGAGACTCCAAATTTGCTGTGGATAATATTTGGACTGTCCTTTATCAGTGTGCCAAATTTCATAACTTTCCTACGTACGGTTCTATGGGCTGCCATAGACCGCAATGGAACAGGAAGAAGAATAATATGTAAGAAATATAGCTGCAAGCAGCAATGCCGGGGTCAAGCCAAAAAGGGCACATAAGAAAGTAAAGTTGAATTCGGATGAGCAGTTTAAAGAACCTGGGAAAATCTCTTGATTTCAGACTAAATAATATAACAGTTATCAGCAAAAAAGCTGTGTTTTCATTCAGTGTCATCTCTCCCTCTCTTCTCGAGGAGCATTGACAACTAGAACACTGAAGAAAATGTGAGTGGTGCTTGCAGTGGCAATTCTCAGCTCACAAAATGTTACAGTGGTGTTAATGAGTCAAAAGAGACCACCCCCATGTCTCTACGATGTTCTGATGCAGAGATATAGCTCTTGTAAAAAGGGTTGATAAGGTATCCTAATTGGTTGCTAGGGAGTTAATTGGCATGCACCAATGATCTCCAAGCCATGAAAGAATAATACATGATGACCCAAGATTTTAGATGTACTGTTGGAGTAGTTTTAGGCAAAAATACCATATTTCTATCTCAAAACCAGTAGGTGGCGCAATGACAAAGTTGTGCATGCAACCTCAGTTCATAACTGTGTTACATCTAGCTAGTTTTATGACTATACACTTTAGTTTAGTGAAGAAATAGTTGTATGACCATAGGGTGGCTTGATTTCAAAGGTTTTGTTCAATTATAAGGCCAACTAGTGGTGCAACCATACAATTTTTTTTGTGTAGCCTCAGACTGTAGTCGTACATCAGCGTATCAAATATGGTGAAAAAATCTCTTTGCGTTACGAAGTTATAACCATTTATGTGTAAAAACACAAAATTTAAAGGTAATTTTTCGTTTTTTGCCATTTTCGGCCATTTCTGATGAAAATTTTAATATAGTGCCAATAGAACTTTTTGTTCAGAAGGTAATGCAATATTCTTCCTATGATGTTTTCGAGTCGATCAGAATTACGCTCGCGGAGATATTCGCGCGTGTTTTTTAAGTGCTGTTTTGCTGCTCAGGGCTAATCGTAAGGCGAAATCTGGCATGTTTGGTATCGTTGGACTCGGCGACTATTCAGGACTCCTAAAAATCAAGTCCCGTCAAAATACGTTGATCACAGCCAAAATTATAGGTGTAAAAAACATCTGTCTGGCCACTAGGTGGCGCTGCGACGAAACTGTGCATGCACACTCAGTTCCTGACTGGCATCACAAGTACCAAGTGTCGTGTCAATAGGCCTAAGTTTGACGAAGATACAGCCTAAAATCTTTTTTTTTGCACTCTACGAAAATTTTGTTGACGCGCTATACGACAACGGATTGGTTTATCGAAATTCTTTTGATAACTTTTTGCCGTGAGGGTCTCTAGATGCTACATACCAATTTTCGCGGCAATCGGGTAAAAACTCTAGGACGAGTTCGCAAAAGTAGGTTTTACGAATAATTCAAAATGGCGGAAAAAATTTCATGACGGAAAATGACGTCATAGGGTCCAATCGAATCGGCTTGAGCCAAGGAATCAGAGGAAGCAAGAATTTTGTTTGTGGGACTTACGGATCAGAAGTTATAAGCAAAAACATAAGTGCAACTTTGGACTGTTGGTGGCGCTAGCGGGTTAGACATAGAGACTCCAAATTTGCTGTGGGGACACATTGGACTGTCCTTTATCAGTGTGCCAAATTTCATAACTTTCCTACGTACGGTTCTATGGGCTGCCATAGACCGCAATGGCGGAAGAAGAATAACTAATAATAAATATAGCTGCAAGCAGCGATACCGGGGTCAAGCCAAACATGGCAAAAAATGATTCATACGTGATGACTGTCATGATTTAACATCTAAGTTTGCATTAGTTTTATGAAAAAAAGCAATTTTTTTGTATCTTGAGACCACTAGTTGGCACTGTGCTGAAAGAATAGATGGTGACTCAGGTCATGACTGTGATGACACATACCAAATTTAGTGTAAATACAATAAAGCGATAAGGAGATATAGCCTTAAATGACTTTACCACTAGGGGGCACTGACCAAAAAATGTATTGTGAGTCAGGTCTTGATTGTGATGACACCCACCAAATTTGGTGTGAATACAATAAAGAGATGCAGAGATATAGCCTTAAATGACTTGACCACTAGGGGGCACTGACCAAAAAATTAATTGTGACTCAGGTCTTGATTGTGATGACACCCACCAAATTTGGTGTTAATACGATAAAGAGATGCAGAGATATAGCTTCAAATCTCTTGACCACTAGGGGGCGCCGGAAAGTTTACAAGTCCTCCCAGAACATGTTGCTGATGAACCATACCAAGTTTCATAACAATACGCAATTGCGTTTCTGAAATACTTGAACTTAAAGAAAAATTCAAAATGGCCGACACACAAAATGGCCGACCAAAAACCATTTGGTATCGTTTGACTCGGCATGCCTCATGAAATCTAACAAGACCAGTCTCATAATTTTACATTCAAATTTGCAGTAGTTATAAGCAAAAATAGACATTTTTTATATCTTGTGACCAGTAGGGGGCAGTGTGACGAAATGGTGCATGCACCCTCAGGTCATCACTGTTTTGACATATACCAAGTCTCATATTAATATGCAAAAGTTTTGCGAAGATACAGGCTCAAACACATTTTGGCGTGCTCGCCCTCGCATTCTTTGATGCGTTATACGAGAACGGATAGGTCTAACGAAAATCTTTTGATAACTTTTTGTCTAGAGTGTCTCTAGATGATGCATACCAAAAATCAAGCCAATCACACAAGCGCTCTAGGAGGAGTTCGAAAAAGTAGGTGTTCAATATAATTCAAAATGGCCGACAGGAAGTAGGTTTGACTCAGACATATTTGGTACAGTCGGACTCAGCATGAGCCAAGGAATCAATAGAGTGAAGTCTTATGTCATAGTGGCAATTTAATAAAATGACATAAAGATTTTTAAAAAAAATTTACATATCCTGACCACTAGGTGGCGCCGTCCTAAAGATTTATAGGTGCGCTCAGAACATGTCACTGATGAACCATGCCAAATTTCGTAGCGATACGCCATTGTGTTTGTGAAATACTGAACTTAATGAGAAAATTCAAAATGGCCGACACCCAAAATGGCCGACCGAAAACCGTTTGGTATCGTTTGACTCAGCATGCCTCAAGCAATCTAACAAGACCACCTTCATGATTTTAGACTCAAGTTTGAAGTAGTTATAAGCGAAAATAGGCATTTTTCGAATCTCGTGACCACTAGGTGGCGCTGTGACGAAACGTTGCAGGCACCCTCAGATCATGACTGTAATGACATATACCAAGTTTCGTGTCGATACAATAAAGTTTTGCGAAGATAAGGCCTCACGTCCGTTTTGGCGTGCTCGCCGCCATATATGTTGTCAATTTATATGAGAACGCATTGGTCTATCAAAATGCTTTTGATAACTTTTTGTCTTGGGTGTCTCTAGATGCTACATACCAAAGGACATGCAAATCGGACAAACGGTCTAGGAGGAGTTCGAAAAAGTAGGTTTTACGAAAAATTCAAAATGGCGGAAAGATGTGCATGACACAAATGACATCAATGTGTGCATTTGAATCATCATGAGCCAAGGATTCAGAGGAAACAAGAATTTAGTTTCTAGGACTCACAGGTCAGAAGTTATGAGCATGAACATAAGTGGATTTTTGGACTGTTGGTGGCGCTAGAGAGTTTGAGTCAGACACACCAATGTTGCTATAGTAACTTCTAAGACCGTCCTCTACATGTGTGCCAAATTTCATAACTTTCCTATGTACGGTTCTATGGGCTGCCATTGACTTCAATGGCGGAAGAACAAGAAGAAGAATAATATATAATAATAATAATAATAATAATAAGAAAACTAACAATAATAACAATAGGGTTCTACGCCCCTTCGGGGCTTGACCCCTAAATATAGCTGCAAGCAGCAATGCCGGGGTCAAGCCAAAAAGGGCACATAAGAAAGTAAAGTTGAATTCGGATGAGCAGTTTAAAGAACCTGGGAAAATCTCTTGATTTCAGACTAAATAATATAACAGTTATCAGCAAAAAAGCTGTGTTTTCATTCAGTGTCATCTCTCCCTCTCTTCTCGAGGAGCATTGACAACTAGAACACTGAAGAAAATGTGAGTGGTGCTTGCAGTGGCAATTCTCAGCTCACAAAATGTTACAGTGGTGTTAATGAGTCAAAAGAGACCACCCCCATGTCTCTACGATGTTCTGATGCAGAGATATAGCTCTTGTAAAAAGGATTGATAAGGTATCCTAATTGGTTGCTAAGGAGTTAATTGGCATGCACCAATGATCTCCAAGCCATGAAAGGAATAATACATGATGACCCAAGATTTTAGATGAACTGTTGGAGTAGTTTTAGGCAAAAATACCATATTTCTATCTCAAAACCACTAGGTGGCGCAATGAGAAAGTTGTGCATGCAACCTCAGTTCATAACTGTGTTACATCTAGCTAGTTTTATGACTATACACTTTAGTTTAGTGAAGAAATAGTTGTATGACCATAGGGCTTGCTTGATATGAAAGATTTTGTTCAATTATAGGGCTACCTAGTGGTTCAGGCATACCAATTTTTTTTGTGGCCTCAGACTCTGCTCATACATCAGCGTATCAAATCTGGTGAAAAAATGTCTTTTCGTTGCGAAGTTATAACCATTTATGTATAAAAACACAAATTGTAAAAGGTAATTTTTCGTTTTTTGCAATTTTCGGCAATTTCTGATGAAAATTTTAATATAACGCCAATAGAACTTTTTGTTCAGAAGGTAATGCAATGTTCTTCCTATGGTGTTTTCGAGTCGTTCTGAATAACGCTCGCGGAGATATTCGCGCATGTTTTTTAAGTGCTGTTTTGCTGCGCAGGGCTAACCGTAAGGCGAAATCTGGCATGTTTGGTATCGTTGGACTCGGCGACTATTCAGGACTCCTAAAAATCAAGTCCCGTCAAAATACGTTGATCACAGCCAAAGTTATAGGTGTAAGAAACATCTGTCTGGCCAATAGGTGGCGCTGCGACGAAACTGTGCATGCACACTCAGTTCCTGACTGGCATCACAAGTATCAAGTGTCGTGTCAATAGGCCTAAGTTTGACGAAGATACAGCCTAAAATCTGTTTTTTTGCGCTATACGTAAAATTTATTGACGCACTATACGACAACGGATTGGTTTATCGAAATTCTTTTGATAACTTTTTGCCGTGAGGGTCTCTAGATGCTACATACCAATTTTCGCGGCAATCGGGTAAAAACTCTAGGACGAGTTCGCAAAAGTAGGTTTTACGAATAATTCAAAATGGCGGAAACATTTTTATGACGGAAAATTACCTCATAGGGTCCAATCGAATCGTCTTGAGCCAAGGAATCAGAGGAAACAATAATTTCGTTTCTAGGACTTACGGTTCAGAAGTTATAAGCAAAAACATAAGTTCAACTTTGGACTGTTGGTGGCGCTAGCGGGCTAGAGATAGAGACTCCAAATTTGCTGTGGGGACACATTGGACTGTCCTTTATCAGTGTGCCAAATTTCATAACTTTCCTACGTACGGTTCTATGGGCTGCCATAGACCGCAATGGCGGAAGAAGAATAATAATAATAAAAAGAAAAATATAGCTGCTAGCAGCGATTACCGGGGTTCAAGCCATTTAGATCACAAGACGTTTAAGGACATGGCCATATAGATATTCTGCATTGTATATTGTACACACACACGTTTATCTGAGAAAGGAGAAACAAGACTGTTAAAGAACAAGACTTAATATTGACATGGTTACACACTCATTTGGTATGTTTTTTTTATAAAAAACTAAAAATATATAATTCTTACTGCAAATGTCGTGTAAGTGCCTCCAAAATTATGTTCACGTTTCACAGCTTTCATAAAATGACATGAGTGTTAAAACTGATAACTCAGAACAATTGAAGTGGTAGTCTTTAACTAAATGTGATTTTAATATTATAACAGTAAAATCATGAAGTTAAAAGTGCAGTGTGTACATTTTAGCGGCGTCTAGTGGTGAGGTCACGAATTGCAACCAATGGCTTAGTCCACTGCTCACCCCTCGCTTTTGAAACACATAGAGAAGCTACGGTAGCCGCCACCAGACAAACATGTCATCGTCGGAGACAACTTAGTAAAAAAAATGTCCGTTAGGGGCTTCTGTAGAAAAATGGCGCCACAAAATGGTGACTTCCATGTAAGGGGACACTCGGTGTATGTAGATAAAAAGGTCTCGTTCTAAGGTAATAAACACATACCGGTTCATTATGAAAGGTCTTTATACACCCCTGATAATATAGTTTTTTATATCATTTTGCATTTCTGTCAAGAGATCCTTCTAAAATTTACACACTGCACCTTTAAATGTGAACAGATTTCTATTAATAGTAAACTTAGTTAAAGAGTAATCATCATCTGTGTTTTCTGTGAGTGCAAATGTCAGCCAGTGATTGATCCTCTTCTACCATCTAGTGGACATAACGGAAAATTGCACCTAAAAACCACAATAAGGAATTTGAGTATATTGCCTGATCTCAATAATACATTGTATGCTTTGTCATAAGCTTTAGGGGCCGTTCGTCAGAGCCGTTTTCAAAATGACTGTGTGATAGCTATACTTCTGCAAAGTTGTTTTTGTATTTGATATATATATATATTTATACAGTGTAGAGAAAATTGTACTGCACTGGCTTTACTGTTGTTGAGTGTAAGAACTGAAACAATTTAATAAAACATAACCAGATACTTTATCTGAATGGTGGATGATGTTATTAAATCGTGTCAATAACAAATATCATTTCATTTAGCAGATTCATGTTCATGTCCTTTAATCGAGTACCATGAAGGCTTTCTGTTTTAATTAGGTAAATAAAGTGAGGTATGCAAGTTATTAAACCGTATATATTTTTATGGACAAAAGGAACATATACACAAACATGCTCTGCACATTTTGTATGTTTCTCTCATCTGAAACAGTCATTTTAGTTCATAGAGATATATTCTGTAGGTCTTACTAAATGGTTGCTTGTTTAAATCTTTTAGACTATTTTTTTTATTAACAAACGTAATTGTTCTTATAGAACATATATATTCTTTGACATAAATATTATGTGCAAACATACAAGTATTTCAGATGACAGCCTCTGTCATATTATAGTAGGCCTAAAGATAACAAATCCAGATGTGTTGTTTATATCAAATGGAGTTAATAACAAATATGATGTCATTAAGCAAATGTCAGTCAGATTTGCTATTAAGCACTTATTTGTGTTCACACATGTGCTGTGCTAGAGTAAGTTTTCAGTAAATCATTTACATTTAAAACAACCAATTGTATCATTACATTACAATTTCATTGCAATAATTCTTTAAACAATTATTAAAAACTTTATAAGACACATCATGACATGTTTATGTCATGGAAAATAGATTAGAATACTAAAGCTACTGATAACCAAATATATATTCTCTTTATGTATGATTATTAGTTATTATTTCTAATGTTGGCCTGTTCTTTAAGGATCCACATATTTACAGCAATCTTTTTCATACCTTTAGGATTTGAAGAATTCTAAGACAACATTTGAAGCTTTATAACTTTATTGGGTTGTTTCCCACAGGTTTAAATTGATGCATGACTAGCCATTAGTTATGTATTGACATTAAAAAGTCAATTATAAGCAATCCAGTTGAGGAAGGAGGTTAAAATGTACTAGATTTTAAAAACTGTTTTTAAAAATAAGTGGATAAAAAGTAACTGAAGTTGGAAAGGTAGTATATGGAACATCATACTAGAAATGATTTTTAAGAAATTGGGTGGTTTGGAATTTTTTTTGCGATTCAATTTTGATATAAACAAGGTTCCCATAAAACTGTCAGGTTTCCATAAACAGGTTTGTTTATCTTGGATGCTCATATATAAACATAACTTTTCTCCACATAGATCTGTTATTTGGAATAACAAGAATATTCTATACAAAAACAAATCCTTATTTTATAGAAATTGGTATGATAATAATATAATATTAGTGAGGCAGTTATTTAAAGATGATGGTCACCTCTTTAATTATTGTGAAATTCCTCAATCACTATAAGATTCCAGTAACTGCTAAGGAATTTGCAGTTGTATTTGATGTCATACCTAGTGGACTTATTCAACTCTTTCAAGGTTATACATCTTATGATTGTAACTCCTTACATAATGCTCAGTTATGTATTAATGGAGTAAATATTCTAGAAAAAAAATGTAATAACTTATAAGAACACTATGTAGAAATGAATATTTGCCTAGATGTAAACCATACTGGAACTCCTTATATAGTCAACTTGTATGGAAAGAGGTTTGGAGTTTATTAAATATATACTGTCTCACGAATAAGGTTAAAGAAATTATGTCACGACCGGGAACATGAGATCAGGAAGTAGGACGCATGTGCAGAGTTCGAGATGAATAAATAACATTTAATAATAACCAAGAAACAAAACACTAGAATCAAACAACAGGCAGGTAAATAAACACAGGAACACCTAAACGTAGAACACAGGAACAGACAGGGAATCAGCGACAATCATCCGGCAAGTGAACATACAACAGGCAGGGGTATATATACAAACAGACTAACGATACACAGGTGTGATGAGGCAGGTAATTAATTAACAAGAGTCCAGGTGACGACAATCGGAACAGACACAAAACATGACACGGATTCCACCGTGACAAATTACTTATAAATTGGTTCATTTAATGTATCCAGTTAAACAAGTAGTCTCCAGATTTTTAAGAGATATGGAGGTTACTTGTATTTGCAATTTGGAAGTAGAATCCATAAAACATTTATTTTATCAATGTATATTTACTCAATCTTTTTGGATTGATGTGGAATGCTTGATATTTAAACTCACAAAATAATAATTCGGTTATCTGGTAAGGATATATTTTTGTATTATAAAAGTAAATGTGTGGAGAAAGACTTGTTAATCAACTTATTGATTATATATGGAAAATTTCACATCCATAAACAAAAATGGGCAAATAATAAACCCAATAGCATTTTATTTAGAACGGAATTAAGAAATTATTTTGAAACTGTTAAAAGTCAAAAAAAGCAAAGCAAATATATAACATTTTTGAAACCTTTTGTTTTATTGAATTATTGTAGAATATCCCCATGTTATTGTTAATTTATTTTTTTATTTTTATTTTATTTGATCCATTGTTATGTTAAATGTTAAATAAGCACATTGTAATCCTCTTGTATGTATGCAATGTTCTTGTTCTTGAAATGAATAATGAAAAAAGCTAAATAGTACTAAAGCTCTACATATTTTTATATTTAACTCTTTCCCCGCCATTGACGAGATATCTCGTCAATTAAGAGAAAACGCTTCCCCGCCAATGACGAGATCCGTCTTTCCGCAATACCGCTATTATCCACCAGTTGGCGCCCTTCCGCAACTTTTTAAAACCGGAAGTATTGCCCTATGCCAAGCTGCTGCATGTCCGTGTCTGTTTTAAAGATCGCTCTGAATGGGATCTCTATGAAAAGTCCGTCAAAAAAATGAAATTGTCTCTGCTTTTTGCTCAAAATATGGTGTTTTTGCAAAAACCTACCCATATTCAAAAGCTGATTGCAAAAGAACCACTAAAGGTAAGATGAAACGTTTTTTTCTGTTTGAAAGCAGAGGGTCTGTTCTTTCATTTGGTATATTATATGTTTATATATTTAAAGAAGAACATTTTCTGGAAGGCAATAAACTTTGGTGAAAATCATGAAAAACGCTGGCGCTGGCTGGCAACTTTTTTTAAAAACGCTGGCGGTGAAAGAGTTAACCACTGGCTATGCCCATACATAACTGATCCAGATGTGTTGTTTATATCCAATGGAGTTAATAACAAATATGATGTCATTAAGCAAATGTCAGTCAGATTTGCTATTAAGCACTTATTTGTGTTCACACATGTGCTGTGCTTGAGTAAGTTTTCAGTAAATCATTTACATTTAAAACAACCAATTATATCATAACATTACAATTTCATTGCAATAATTCTATAAACAATTATTAAAAACTTTATAAGACACATCATGACATGTTTATGTCATGGAAAATAGATTAAAATACTAAAGCTACTGATAACCAAATATATATTCTCTTTATGTGTGATTATTAGTAATTATTTCTAATGTTGGCCTGTTCTTTAAGGATCCACATATTTACAGCAATCTTTTTCATACCTTTAGGATTTGAAGAATTCTAAGACAACATTTGAAGCTTTATAACTTTATTGGGTTGTTTCCCACAGGTTTAAATTGATGCATGACTAGCCATTAGTTATTTAAAAACATTTAGGTACTTTTTACAAACAAACCTTTTAAAAACATTACTGGTGTACATCTTAAGACAAAACTATGGCCCTGATATATTTAAAGATAGGCCATTGTAAGCTATTTTCAAGTAAGACAACTAAAACATAAACCTAAATTTTAGTCTGTAACTACACTTAAACCAATGGTCAGTAACATTAATCTCTAAGACTAGTCTTAAAAGTTAGTCATACATTTTTGTCTTCATGACTGAACATAACTGCTTTAAGTATCATGTGAAAAAATATTTAAATTATTTAAATTATATTTAAATCCAAATAGTAAGACTGATTAGCCCTAACTAACTACTAGTTCTTCAGACTAGTCCTTAAAACACAGTTTTAACTTAATTATTCAACCAGCCCTAGTCTTGGAAAGACATATATTGTCTGATCTTAATAAAACTATTAATATTTTGTCATAAGCTTCACATTACTAGTTAATTGGTTAGATATACTTAGTCTGGCCCATTTTGAAAATGTCACATTTCAAAATGCTTGAATTGATAACCTCAAGTCTTTTAGTTTTAATGAGGTAAATGACTGCAGATCATTGAATCTTATAATAATTTTCATGCAGATGCAAACCCATGGACAAAAGGAACATAACAGCAGTTACAAATGAAATAACGAATACAGGTTAGAAATGGTTCCCACATCACTGTGAGACATCATATCAAATCTAGGAATACAACGGCAAAAGTTTATTTTATGTTTCATATTGATATTTGCCCAGATAGTACAGCAAATTCACAAAATTGTTTTTCATATAAACATAAACATCTAGAGCAGTACTTTCAACTAAGTGAAACACAGTGGTTTCTCCAGACCCAATGCTCAGCACATTTTGTATGATTCCCTCATCTGACACAATCAGTTCAGTTCATACAAATCTCTACTGATGATTAAAGTGGATTTGTTTAAAATAGAAGACTTTTGTATATGTGCAGAGCAGTGGGCTTCCAGGAATACTTTTGAAAACCACTGATCTAGGGGACAGTTAACGTTACACCCATTGTTCTAGATGCAAATATTTCCGGAATGATGAGCCAAAAATCCTCACAGACACTTGAGAACATAAGACAAAAAAGCCCATCAGTTTAGTTGTAATCGCTGGACTCGTACATGGTTAATGCTGGCTGGCTGTTGGTCGGCATGTTTTCTAAGATATGTAATTATCCTAATAGACCCTTATAAGAATCTGAAAGCAGATGTTATGTGCAAAATAGTAGGTGAGACAAATATTTATGTGTCGTATACATATGCTATAGTCATCGTTTTTGTTCTTAGGTTATTGCGCCACCTAGTGGACAATCTCTGCTATTTTTTGCATGTGAACTCAGTCTAGGTCTATACATATGTGTACCAAGTTTCGTGTTGATATCTCATTCCTATCATAAATGATAGCCATTTAAGTATTTGTGGCACCGCCTCTTCGTACTTTTGACCGTGGTGTTGCGACGACGAGTGCAAAGTTCAACTTTTTTTTGATAATTATTGATATTCAATGTCTAAGGAATATTCCAGCACTGGATTGGTTCAGATTGGTCAAAAAACCTAGGACTAGTTCGCAAAAGTAGGTTTAAAAGAAAATGATGAATATCTAACAAACGATTCTACTGAGACAGTTGCTTCTTGAGGGAAAGTTGTTCATTGTAAGTACCTCTATTAAATGATATGAGGATCTTGTGGATATCTAAAACACTACATAATACACAATAATTTAAACACTAAAAAAACGTGATAGCGCCCCCCGGAGGCCGAATTTTTTCTTACTCTGCACAGACCTTCATGGCCAAGAGACAAACAGGCCCACCGCGTTTCGTTTCGATCGGCCTTCGTTAACCCTGTCTAATAGCTGCTTTTTCTTGATTGGCCGATGGCGGCCATGTTTCTTGAGCCATGCAAAATTCCTTTTAGACATTAATAGTACCCTAGACCAAGAGCAACCGTGCCAAATTTCAAGTTGATCGGTCCCACACTTTTGTAGCTACAGCCCTTCAAAGGTTGAGGTGGTGTTATAACGCCAACTAGTGGTCAAGCGGCGCAATTATTTGAACGTGAGCCCAGAATAGTCCCCTGTATATATACACCAAATTTGGTGTCGATACCTCTTTCTAATCCCAAGTTATAGCCATTTAAGACCTAGAGGCTCCGCCCATAGGGGGCGTTTGGGCGTGGCTTTACGACGGTGAGTCGAAAGTTCAACTTTTTTTTGATAACTTTTGATATTCACGCTCCAAGGAATATTACAGCACTGGAATGGTTCCGATCGGTCGAAAAACCTAGGACTAGTTCGTTTTTATTTTTTTCGACAAAATCGAAAATAGCGAAAAAAAATTCTAGGCGCAAATAAAATCGGAGATATACGTTTTGTTCGTCTTGACGCAAGGATTCCAGTGATATAAGACACTTGACATTTGGACAAGATTTCTGGGAGTTATGAGCATAAACGTGATTTCCGTCGTTATAGCGCCACCTATAGGCCAATCGGGTTGATACTCTGTCAACCTCTCCCCAAATTGGGTCCTACCATTTGGCCAAGTTTCAAGTCTCTAGGCCTTACGGTTTGGTCTGCACGTTCCGTTTTACGGCAGAATAATAATAATAAAAATCTTAACAATTACAATAGGGTTTCAGCGCTTCGCGCTTGAACCCCTAACTAACGGATACAATAGGGGTCTTCGCCCCTTCGGGGCTTGACCCCTAAATATAGCTGCAAGCAGCGATACCGGGGTCAAGCCAAACATGGCAAAAATTATTCATACGTGATGACGGTCATGATTCAAGATCTAAGTTTGCATTAGTTTTAGGGAAAAAATTGCAATTTTTTGTATCTTGAGACCACTAGGTGGCACTGTGCCGAAACAATAGATGGTGCCTCAGGCCATGACTGTGATGACACCAGTGTTGGGTAAGTTACTCAAAAAAAGTAATTAACTACTAGTTACTAATTACATCTTCAATCATGTAATTAGATTACTTTACAAATTACTCTCTCCAAAAAGTATTTAATTACTTATTAATTACTTTCTAAATCATATTTAGTACATGATTCAAGGATAGGCTTGAAATGGCTCGAAGAAATAATATACAAAAGGACATCAATTATTCTGGTCCCACTTTAGGGTCCAGTTCTCTCTATTAACTAACTATTAACTACTTTTGCCTCAATATACTCCAACTACAGCTTATTAATACTAAAGAAGTTGTTAGTTTTAAGTATTGGTAGAAATGGGGAGGGTTAAGAATGTAGAATAAGGTTTTGCAGAATCAGGCATTAATATGTGCTATTAAGTATTAATAAACAGCCAACATCTCATTAATATTAATGCTAATAATAATCAACCAGTTAATAATGAGAATTGTAAAATAAAACCATGTTGAATCCACTATTGTATTAGTACTATACATAATTGTTTTAGAGTCCATACACAGTATTTAGTTACATCAGAAGTAACTGTAATTAGATTACAAGAAAAATAAGAGTAATCCCTTACTTTACTTTTTCAAAGGAAAAGTAATTAAATTACAGTAACTAATTACTTAGTAACTAGTTACACCCAACACTGGATGACACATACCAAATTTAGTGTAAATACGATAAAGCGATACGGAGATATAGCCTTAAATGACTTGACCACTAGGGGGCACTGACCAAAACAATAGATGGTGACTCAGGTCATGATTGTGATGACACCCACCAAATTTGGTGTAAATACGATAAAGAGATGCAGAGATATAGCTTCAAATCTCTTGACCACTAGGGGGCGCCAAAAAGTTTACAAGCCCTCTCAGAACATGTTGCTGATGAACCATACCAAGTTTCATAACAATACGCAATTGCGTTTCTGAAATGCTTGAACTTAAAAAAAACTCAAAATGGCCGACACACAAAATGGCCGACCAAAAACCATTTGGTATCGTTTGACTCGGCATGCCTCACGAAATCTAACAAGACTACTCTCATAATTTTACATTTAAGTTTGCAGTAGTTATAAGCAAAAATAGAAATTTTTATATCTCGTGACCACTAGGGGGCGCTGTGACGAAACGGTGCATGCACCCTTACGTCATCACTGTTATGACATATACCAGGTCTCATATCAATACGCAAAAGTTTTGCGAAGATACAGGCTCAAACACATTTTGGCGTGCTCGCCCTCGCATTCTTTGATGTGTTATACGACAACGGATAGGTCTACCGAAAAGCTTTTGATAACTTTTTGTCTAGAGTGTCTCTAGATGATGCGTACCAAAAATCAAGCCAATCAAACAAGCGCTCTAGGAGGAGTTCGAAAAAGTAGGTGTTCAATATAATTCAAAATGGCCGACAGGAAGTAGGTTTGACTCAGACATATTTGGTATCGTCGGACTTAGCACGAGCCAAGGAATCAATAAATGAAGTCTCATGTCAGTGTGGCAAATGAATCAAATGCTATAAAGATTTTAAACAATTTCTTTACATATCCTGACCACTAGGTGGCGCTGTCCTAAAGATTTATAGGTGCGCTCAGAACATGTCACTGATGAACCATGCCAAATTTCGTAGCGATACGCCATTTTGTTTGTGAAATACTGAACTTAATGAGAAAATTCAAAATGGCTGACACCCAAAATGGCCGACCGAAAACCGTTTGTTATCGTTTGACTCGGCATGCCTCAAGGAATCTAACAAAACCACCTTCATGATTTTAGACTCAAGTTTGAAGTAGTTATAAGCAAAAATAAGCATTTTTCGAATCTCGTGACCACTAGGTGGCGCTGAGACGAAACGTTGCAGGCACCCTCAGATCATGACTGTAATGACATATACCAAGTTTCGTGTCGATACACAAAAGTTTTGCGAAGATACGGCCTCACGTCCGTTTTGGCGTGCTCGCCGCCTTATATGTTGTCACTGTATACGAGAACGCATTGGTCTATCAAAAAGCTTTTGATAACTTTTTGTCTGGGGTGTCGCTAGATGCTACATACCAAATGACATGCAAATCGGACAAACGCTCTAGGAGGAGTTCGAAAAAGTAGGTTTTACGGAAAATTCAAAATGGCGGAAAGATGTGCATGACACAAATGACATCAATGTGTGCAATTGAATCATCATGAGCCAAGGATTCAGAAGAAACAAGAATTTATTGTCTAGGACTCACGGGTCAGAAGTTATGAGCATGAACATAAGTGGATTTTTGGACTGTTGGTGGCGCTAGAGGGTTTGAGTTAGACACACCAATGTTGCTATAGTAACTTCTAAGACTGTCCTCTACATGTGTGCCAAATTACATAACTTTCCTACGTATGGTTCTATGGGCTGCCATTGACTTCAATGGCGGAAGAACTAGGATGAATAATAATAAGAAAACTAACAATAACAATAGGTGTCTACGCCACTTCGTGGCTTGACCCCTAATAATAATTATTATAATAAAAAGAAAACTAACGGATACAATAGGGGTCTTCGCCCCTTCGGGGCTTGACCCCTAAATATAGCTGCAAGCAGCAATACCGGGGTCAAGCCGAAAAGGGCACAGAAGGGTGTAAAGAACCTATGTAAACCTCATGATTTCAGATGAAAAAACCGCAAAAATAATCAACAAAAATAATCTATGTTATTGACAATCATGGAACATTAGAGCACAGAAGGACATGTGAGTGATGTTTGCAGTGGCATAATATGGGTCACAACATGTTACAACACGTTGAATCAGTCAAAAGAGACCATCCCCATGTCTCTACGATGTTCTGATGCAGAGAAAAAGCTCTTTCAAAAACAGTTCATAAGGTTTTCTCATTGGTTGCTAGAGAGTAAATTCACATCCACCAGTGATTATAGACCAAGCCATGAAATGAAGAATCCATGATGACTCATGGTTTTAGATGTGCTGTTGCAGTAGTTTTAGGCAAAAAAAGCTATTTTCTATCTCCAAACCACTAGGTGTCGCTATGACAGAATCGTGCATGCAACCTCAGGTCATGACTGCGTTACATCTAGCTAGTTTCATGACTATACACTTTAGTTCGGCAAAGAAATAGTTGTATGACCATAGGGCTTGCTTGATATGAAAGATTTTGTTCAATTATAGGGCCACCTAGTGGTTCAGGCATACCAATTTTTTTGTGTGGCCTCAGACTCTGCTCATACATCAGCATATCAAATCTGGTGAAAAAGTCTCTTTTCGTTGCGAAGTTATAACCATTTATGCGTAAAAACCACAAAATCTAAAGGTAATTTTTTGTTTTTTGCAATTTTCGGCCATTTCTGATGAAAATTTTAATATAACGCCAATAGAACTTTTTGTTCAGAAGGTAATGCAATGTTCTTCCTACGGTGTTTTCGAGTCGATCGGAATAACGCTCGCGGAGATATTCGCGCGTGTTTTTTAAGTGCTGTTTTGCTGCGCAGGGATAACCGTAAGGCGAAATCTGGCATGTTTGGTATCGTTGGACTCGGCGACTTCTCAGGCCTCCTAAAAATCAAGTCCCGTTAAAATACGTTGATCACAGCCAAAGTTATAGGTGTTTAAATCATCTGTCTGGCCACTAGGTGGCGCTGCGACGAAACTGTGCATGCACACTCAGTTCATGACTGGCATCACAAGTACCAAGTGTTGTGTCAATAGGCCTAAGTTTGACGAAGATACAGCCTAAAATCTGTTTTTTTGCGATCTACGTAAAATTTGTTGACACGCTATACGACAACGGATTGGTTTATCAAAATTCTTTTAATAACTTTTTGCCGTGAGGGTCTCTAGATGCTACATACCAATTTTCGCGGCAATCGGGTAAAAACTCTAGGACGAGTTCGCAAAAGTAGGTTTTACGAATAATTCAAAATGGCGGAAAAATTTTCATGACGGAAAATGACGTCATAGGGTCCACTCGAATCGTCTTGAGCCAAGGAATCAGAGGAAACAAGAATTTCGTTTCTAGGACTTACGGATCAGAAGTTATAAGCAAAAACATAAGTTCAACTTTGGACTGTTGGTGGCGCTAGCGGGTTAGAGATAGAGACTCCAAATTTGCTGTGGATAATATGTGGACTGTCCTTTATAAGTGTGCCAAATTTCATAACTTTCCTATGTACGGTTCTATGGGCTGCCATAGACCGCAATGGCGGAAGAAGAAAAATTTACTAACAGAAACAATTGCCAATATAGCTGCAAGCAGCAATACCGGGGTCAAGCCGAAAAGGGCACAGAAGGGTGTAAAGTTGAGTTTGGATAAGCAGACTGAAGAACCTAGGTAAACCTAATGATTTCAGATGAAAAAATGCAAAGGTAATCAACAAAAATAATCTATATTCTTGTTTACTGCAACTGTCCTTCGGTTATTGACAATCATGGAACATTAGAGCACTGAAGGACATGTATGTGATGCTTACAGTGGGCAAACATGGGTCACAACATGTTACAACAAGTTAAAAGAGTCAAAAGAGACCATCCCCATGTCTCTGTGATGTTCTGATACAGAGAAAAAGCTCTTGCAAAAACAGTTGATAACGTATTCTCATTGGTTGCTAGAGAGTAAATTGACATCCTCTAGTGATTATAGTCAAAGCCATGAAAGGAATAATACATGATGACTCATGGTTTTAGATGTGTTGTTGCAGTAGTTTTAGGCAAAAAATGCCATATTCTATCTCAAAACCAGTAGGTGGCGCAATGACAAAATTTGTGCATGCAACCTCAGGTCATAAATGTGTTACATCTAGCTAGTTTTATGACTATACACTTTAGTTTAGTGAAGAAACAGTTGTATGACCATAGGGTGGCTTGATTTCAAAGGTTTTGTTCAATTATAAGGCCAACTAGTGGTGCAACCATACAATTTTTTTTGTGTAGCCTCAGACTGTAGTCGTACATCAGCGTATCAAATATGGTGAAAAAATCTCTTTGCGTTACGAAGTTATAACCATTTATGTGTAAAAACACAAAATTTAAAGGTAATTTTTCGTTTTTTGCAATTTTCGGCCATTTCTGATGAAAATTTTAATATAGAGCCAATAGAACTTTTTGTTCAGAAGGTAATGCAATATTCTTCCTATGATGTTTTCGAGTCGATCAGAATTACGCTCGCGGAGATATTCGCGCGTGTTTTTTAAGTGCTGTTTTGCTGCGCAGGGCTAACCGTAAGGCGAAATCTGGCATGTTTGGTATCGTTGGACTCGGCGACTGATCAGGACTCCTAAAAATCAAGTCCCGTCAAAATACGTTGATCACAGCCAAAGTTATAGGTGTAAAAAACATCTGTCTGGCCACTAGGTGGCGCTGCGACGAAACTGTGCATGCACACTCAGTTCCTGACTGGCATCACAAGTACCAAGTGTCGTGTCAATAGGCCTAAGTTTGACGAAGATACAGCCTAAAATCTGTATTTTTGCACTCTACGAAAATTTTGTTGACGCGCTATACGACAACGGATTGGTTTATCGAAATTCTTTTAATAACTTTTTGCCGTGAGGGTCTCTAGATGCTACATACCAATTTTCGCGGCAATCGGGTAAAAACTCTAGGACGAGTTCGCAAAAGTAGGTTTTACGAATAATTCAAAATGGCGGAAAAAATTTCATGACGGAAAATGACGTCATAGGGTCCAATCGAATCGGCTTGAGCCAAGGAATCAGAGGAAGCAAGAATTTTGTTTGTGGGACTTACGGATCAGAAGTTATAAGCAAAAACATAAGTGCAACTTTGGACTGTTGGTGGCGCTAGCGGGTTAGACATAGAGACTCCAAATTTGCTGTGGGGACACATTGGACTGTCCTTTATCAGTGTGCCAAATTTCATAACTTTCCTACGTACGGTTCTATGGGCTGCCATAGACCGCAATGGCGGAAGAAGAATAACTAATAATAATAATAATTATTATAAAAAGAAAACTAACGGATACAATAGGGGTCTTCGCCCCTTCGGGGCTTGACCCCTAAATATAGCTGCAAGCAGCAATGCCGGGGTCAAGCCGAAAAGGGCACAGAAGGGTGTAAAGTTGAGATTGGATAAGAATACTAAAGAACCTAGGTAAACCTCATGATTTCAAATGAAAAAAACGCAAAAGTAATCAACAAAAATAATCTATGTTCTTGTCTAATGCAATCGTCCTTCTGTTATTGACAATCATGGAACATTAGAGCACGGAAGGACACGTGAGTGATGTATGCAGTGGCATAACATGGGTCACAACATGTTACAACAAGTTAAATCAGTCAAAAGAGACCATCCCCATGTCTCTATGATGTTCTGATGCAGAGAAAAAGCTCTTTCAAAAACAGTTGATTAGGTAATCTCATTGGTTGCTAGAGAGTAGATTCACATCCACCAGCGATAATAGTCCAAGCCATGAAATGAAGAATCCATGATGACTTATGATTTTAGATGTGTTGTTGCAGTAGTTTTAGGCAAAAATTGCTATTTTCTATCTCCAAGCCACTAGGTGGCGCTATGACAAAATTGTGCATGCAACCTCAGGGCATGACTGCGTTACATTTAGCTAGTTTTCTGACTATACACTTTAGTTCAGCAAAGAAATAGTTGTATGACCATAGGGCTTGCTTGATATGAAAGGTTTTGTCCAATTATAAGGCCAACTAGTGGTGAAGGCATACCAATGTTTTTGTGTGACCTCAGACTCTGCTCGTACATCAGCGTATCAAATCTGGTGAAAAAATCTCTTTTCGTTGCGAAGTTATAACCATTTATGTGTAAAAAACACAAAATTCAAAGGTAATTTCTCGTTTTTTGCAATTTTCGGCCATTTCTGATGAAAATTTTAATATAACGCCAATAGAACTTTTTGTTCAGAAGGTAATGCAATATTCTTCCTATGATGTTTTCAAGTCGATCAGAATTACGCTCGCGGAGATATTCGCGCTTGTTTTTTAAGTGCTGTTTTGCTGCGCAGGGCTAACCGTAAGGCGAAATCTGGCATGTTTGGTATCGTTGGACTCGGCGACTACCCAGGACTCCTAAAAATCAAGTCCCGTCAAAATACGTTTATCACAGCCAAAGTTATAGGCGTATAAAACATTCGTCTGGCCAGTAGGTGGCGCTGCGACGAAACTGTGCATGCACCCTCAGTTCCTGACTGGCATCTCAAGTACCAAGTGTCGTGTCAATAGGCCTAAGTTTGACGAAGATAAAGCCTAAAATCTGTTTTTTTGCGCTCTACATAAAACTCGTTAAGGTGGTATTTGACAACGGATTGCTGTATCGAAATTCTTTTGATAACTTTTTGCCATGAGTGTCTCAAGATGATACATACCAATTTTCGTGGCAATCGGACAAAAGCTCTAGGACGAGTTCGAAAAAGTAGGTTTTTCAAATAATTCAAAATGGCGGGAAAATTTTCATGACGGAAAATGACGTCATAGAGTGTAATCGAATCGTCTTGAGCCAAGGAATCAGATGAAGCAAGAATTTTGTTTCTAGGACTTACGGATAAGAAGTTATAAGCAAAAACATAAGTGCAATTTTGGACTGTTGGTGGCGCTAGCGGGTTTGACATAGAGACTCCAAATTTGCTGTGGGGACACATTGGAGTGTCCTTTATCAGTGTGCCAAATTTCATAACTTTCCTACGTACGGTTCTATGGGCTGCCATAGACCGCAATGGCGGAAGAAGAATAACTAATAATAATAATAAATATAGCTGCAAGCAGCAATACCGGGGTCAAGCCAAAAAGGGCACAGAAGGATGTAAAGTTGCGTTTGGATAAGCAGACTGAAGAACCTAGGTAAACCTAATGATTTCAGATGAAAAAATGCAAAGGTAATCAACAAAAATAATCTATATTCTTGTCTACTGCAACTGTCCTTCGGTTATTGACAATCATGGAACATTAGAGCACTGAAGGACATGTATGTGATGCTTACAGTGGGCAAACATGGGTCACAACATGTTACAACAAGTTAAAAGAGTCAAAAGAGACCATCCCCATGTCTCTGTGATGTTCTGATACAGAGAAAAAGCTCTTGCAAAAACAGTTGATAACGTATTCTCATTGGTTGCTAGAGAGTAAATGGACATCCTCTAGTGATTATAGTCAAAGCCATGAAAGGAATAATCCATGATGACTCATGGTTTTAGATGTGTTGTTGCAGTAGTTTTAGGCAAAAAATGCCATATTCTATCTCAAAACCAGTAGGTGGCGCAATGACAAAATTCGTGCATGCAACCTCAGGTCATAAATGTGTTACATCTAGCTAGTTTTATGACTATACACTTTAGTTTAGTGAAGAAACAGTTGTATGACCATAGGGTGGCTTGATTTCAAAGGTTTTGTTCAATTATAAGGCCAACTAGTGGTGCAACCATACAATTTTTTTGTGTAGCCTCAGACTGTGGTCGTACATCAGCGTATCAAATATGGTGAAAAAATCTCTTTGCGTTACGAAGTTATAACCAATTTTGTTATTAAAACACAAAATTTTAAGGTAATTTTTCGTTTTTTGCAATTTTCGGCCATTTCTGATGAAAATTTTAATATAGTGCCAATAGAACTTTTTGTTCAGAAGGTAATGCAATATTCTTCCTATGATGTTTTCGAGTCGATCAGAATAACGCTCGCGGAGATATTCGCGCGTGTTTTTTAAGTGCTGTTTAGCTGCACAGGGCTAACCTTAAGGCGAAATCTGGCATGTTTGGTATCGATGGACTCGGCGACTATTCAGGACTCCTAAAAATCAAGTCCCGTCAAAATACGTTGATCACAGCCAAAGTTATAGGTGTAAAAAACATCTGTCTGGCCACTAGGTGGCGCTGCGACGAAACTGTGCATGCACACTCAGTTCCTGACTGGCATCACAAGTACCAAGTGTCGTGTCAATAGGCCTAAGTTTGACGAAGATACAGCCTAAAATCTGTTTTTTTGCGCTCTACGTAAAATTTGTTAACGCGCTATACGACAACGGATTGGTTTATCAAAATTCTTTTGATAACTTTTTGCCGAGAGGGTCTCTAGATGCGACATACCAAATTTCGCGACAATCGGGTAAAAACTCTAGGACGAGTTCGCAAAAGTAGGTTTTACGAATAATTCAAAATGGCGGAAAAATTTTCATGACGGAAAATGACGTCATAGGGTCCAGTCGAATCGTCTTGAGCCAAGGAATCAGAGGAAACAAGAATTTCGTTTCTAGGACTTACGGATCAGAAGGTATAAGCAAAAACATAAGGTCAACTTTGGACTGTTGGTGGCGCTAGCGGGTTAGAGATAGAGACTCCAAATTTGCTGTGGGGACACATTGGACTGTCCTTTATCAGTGTGCCAAATTTCATAACTTTCCTACATACGGTTCTATGGGCTGCCATAGACCGCAATGGCGGAAGAAGAATAATAATAATAATAAAAAGAAAACTAACGGATACAATAGGGGTCTTCGCCCCTTCGGGGCTTGACCCCTAATTATTATAAATATAGCTGCAAGCAGCAATCACCGGGGTCAAGCCAAAAAGGGCACAGCAGAAAGTAAAGTTGACTTCGGATGAGCAGTTTAAAAAACCTAGGAAAATCTCTTGATTTCAGACAAAACAACATAACAGTTATTAGCAAAAAAGCGGTTTTCATTTTGTGAAATCTCTCCCTCTCTTTCGACGAGCATTGATAACTAGAACACTGACGTAAAAATGAGTGGTGCTTGCAGTGGCAATACTCAGCTCACAAAATGTTACAGTGGTGTTAATGAGTCAAAAGAGCCCACCCTCGTGTCTCTACGATGTTCTGACGCAGAGATATAGCTCTTGCAAAAACGGTTGATAAGGTATTCTCATTGGTTGCTAGGGAGTGAATTGGCAACCACCAGTGATTATAGTCAAAGCCATGAAAGGAATAATCCATGATGACTCATGGTTTTAGATGTGTTGTTGCAGTAGTTTTAGGCAAAAAATGCCATATTTCTATCTCAAAACCAGTAGGTGGCGCAATGACAAAATTGTGCATGCAACCTCAGGTCATAACTGTGTTAAATCTAGCTAGTTTTATGACTATACACTTTAGTTTAGTGAAGAAACAGTTGTATGACCATAGGGTGGCTTGATTTCAAAGGTTTTGTTCAATTATAAGGCCAACTAGGGGTGCAAGCATAATTTTTTTTGTGTAGCCTCAGACTGTGGTCGTACATCAGCGTATCAAATCTGGTAAAAAAATCTTTGTTCGTTGCAAAGTTATAACCATTTATGTGTAAAAAATGCAAAATTTAAAGGTAATTTTTCGTTTTTTGCATTTTTCGGCCATTTCTGATAAAAATTTTAATATAACGCCAATAGAACTTTTTGTTCAGAAGGTAACGCATTGTTCTTCCTATGGTGTTTTCGAGTCGATCGGAATAACGGTCGCCGAGATATTCGCGCGTGTTTTTTAAGTGCTATTTTGCTGTGCAGGGTTTAACGTATGACGAATCCTGGCATGTTTGGTATCGTTGGACTCGGCGACTACTCAGGACTCCAAAAAATCAAGTCCCGTGAAAATACTTTTACGCAGTCAAAGTTATAGGTGTATAGAACATTCGTCTGGCCACTAGGTGGCGCTGCAACGAAACTGTGCATGCACCCTCAAATCCTGACTGGCATCTCAAGTACCAAGTGTCGTGTCAATAGGCCTAAGTTTGGCGAAGATACAGCCTAAACTCTGTTTTTTTGCGCTCTATGTAAAATTCGTTGACGCGCTATACGAGAACGGATCGGTTTATCGAAATTCTTTTAATAACTTTTTGCCTTGAGTGTCTCTAGATGCTGCATACCGATATTCGTGGCAATCGGGTAAAAACTCTAGGACGAGTTCGCAAAAGTAGCTTTTACGAATAATTCAAAATGGCGGAAAAATTTTCATGACGGAAAATAACGTCATAGGGTCTAATCGAATCGTCTTGAGCCAAGGAATCAGTGGAAACAAGAATTTCACTTCTAGGATGTACGGGTCAGAAGTTATAAGCAAAAACGTAAGTGCAAGTTTGGACTGTTGGTGGCGCTAGCGGGTTAGACATAGAGACTCCAAATTTGCTATGGTGACACATTGCACTGTCCTTTATCAGTGTGCCAAATTTCCTAACTTTCCTACGTACGGTTCTATGGGCTGCCATAGACCGCAATGGCGGAAGAAGAAAAATTTACTAACAGAAACAATTGCCAATATAGCTGCAAGCAGCAATACCGGGGTCAAGCCGAAAAGGGCACAGAAGGATGTAAAGTTGCATTTGGATAAGCAGACTGAAGAACCTAGGTAAACCTAATGATTTCAGATGAAAAAATGCAAAGGTAATCAACAAAAATAATCTATATTCTTGTCTACTGCAACTGTCCTTCGGTTATTGACAATCATGGAACATTAGAGCACTGAAGGACATGTATGTGATGCTTACAGTGGGCAAACATGGGTCACAACATGTTACAACAAGTTAAAAGAGTCAAAAGAGACCATCCCCATGTCTCTGTGATGTTCTGATGCAGAGAAAAAGCTCTTGCAAAAACAGTTGATAACGTATTCTCATCGGTTGCTAGAGAGTAAATGGACATCCTCTAGTGATTATAGTCAAAGCCATGAAAGGAATAATCCATGATGACTCATGGTTTTAGATGTGTTGTTGCAGTAGTTTTAGGCAAAAAATGCCATATTCTATCTCAAAACCAGTAGGTGGCGCAATGACAAAATTCGTGCATGCAACCTCAGGTCATAAATGTGTTACATCTAGCTAGTTTTATGACTATACACTTTAGTTTAGTGAAGAAACAGTTGTATGACCATAGGGTGGCTTGATTTCAAAGGTTTTGTTCAATTATAAGGCCAACTAGTGGTGCAACCATACAATTTTTTTTGTGTAGCCTCAGACTGTGGTCGTACATCAGCGTATCAAATATGGTGAATAAATCTCTTTGCGTTACGAAGTTATAACCATTTATGTGTAAAAACAGAAAATTTAAAGGTAATTTTTCGTTTTTTGCAATTTTCGGCCATTTCTGATGAAAATTTTAATATAGTGCCAATAGAACTTTTTGTTCAGAAGGTAATGCAATATTCTTCCTATGATGTTTTCGAGTCGATCAGAATTACGCTCGCGGAGATATTCGCGCGTGTTTTTTAAGTGCTGTTTTGCTGCGCAGGGCTAACCGTAAGGCGAAATCTGGCATGTTTGGTATCGTTGGACTCGGCGACTATTCAGGACTCCTAAAAATCAAGTCCCGTCAAAATACGTTGATCACACCCAAAGTTATAGGTGTAAAAAACATCTGTCTGGCCACTAGGTGGCGCTGCGACGAAACTGTGCATGCACACTCAGTTCCTGACTGGCATCACAAGTACCAAGTGTCGTGTCAATAGGCCTAAGTTTGACGAAGATACAGCCTAAAATCTGTTTTTTTGCGCTCTACGTAAAATTTGTTAACGCGCTATACGACAACGGATTGGTTTATCGAAATTCTTTTGATAACTTTTTGCCGTGAGGGTCTCCAGATGCTACATACCAAATTTCGCGACAATCGGGTAAAAACTCTAGGACGAGTTCGCAAAAGTAGGTTTTACGAATAATTCAAAATGGCGGAAAATTTTTCATGACGGAAAATGACTTCATAGGGTCCAATCGAATCGTCTTGAGCCAAGGAATCAGAGGAAACAAGAATTTCGTTTCTAGGACTTACGGATCAGAAGTTATAAGCAAAAACATACGTTCAACTTTGGACTGTTGGTGGCGCTAGCGGGTTAGAGATAGAGACTCCAAATTTGCTGTGGGGACACATTGGACTGTCCTTTATCAGTGTGCCAAATTTCATAACTTTCCTACGTACGGTTCTATGGGCTGCCATAGACCGCAATGGCGGAAGAAGAATAATAATAAATATAGCTGCAAGCAGCGATACCGGGGTCAAGCCAAACATGGCAAAAATGATTCATACGTGATGACGGTCATGATTCAAGATCTAAGTTTGCATTAGTTTTAGGGAAAAAATTGCAATTTTTTGTATCTTGAGACCACTAGGTGGCACTGTGCCGAAACAATAGATGGTGCCTCAGGCCATGACTGTGATGACACATACCAAATTTAGTGTAAATACGATAAAGCGATACGGAGATATAGCCTTAAATGACTTGACCACTAGGGGGCACTGACCAAAACAATAGATGGTGACTCAGGTCATGATTGTGATGACACCCACCAAATTTGGTGTAAATACGATAAAGAGATGCAGAGATATAGCTTCAAATCTCTTGACCACTAGGGGGCGCCAAAAAGTTTACAAGCCCTCTCAGAACATGTTGCTGATGAACCATACCAAGTTTCATAACAATACGCAATTGCGTTTCTGAAATGCTTGAACTTAAAAAAAACTCAAAATGGCCGACACACAAAATGGCCGACCAAAAACCATTTGGTATCGTTTGACTCGGCATGCCTCACGAAATCTAACAAGACTACTCTCATAATTTTACATTTAAGTTTGCAGTAGTTATAAGCAAAAATAGAAATTTTTATATCTCGTGACCACTAGGGGGCGCTGTGACGAAACGGTGCATGCACCCTTACGTCATCACTGTTATGACATATACCAGGTCTCATATCAATACGCAAAAGTTTTGCGAAGATACAGGCTCAAACACATTTTGGCGTGCTCGCCCTCGCATTCTTTGATGTGTTATACGACAACGGATAGGTCTACCGAAAAGCTTTTGATAACTTTTTGTCTAGAGTGTCTCTAGATGATGCGTACCAAAAATCAAGCCAATCAAACAAGCGCTCTAGGAGGAGTTCGAAAAAGTAGGTGTTCAATATAATTCAAAATGGCCGACAGGAAGTAGGTTTGACTCAGACATATTTGGTACCGTCGGACTTAGCACAAGCCAAGGAATCAATAGAGTGAAGTCTCATGTCAGTGTGGCAAATGAATCAAATGCTATAAAGATTTTAAAAAATTTCTTTACATATCCTGACCACTAGGTGGCGCTGTCCTAAAGATTTATAGGTGCGCTCAGAACATGTCACTGATGAACCATGCCAAATTTCGTAGCGATATGCCATTTTGTTTGTGAAATACTGAACTTAATGAGAAAATTCAAAATGGCCGACACCCAAAATGGCCGACCGAAAACCGTTTGTTATCGTTTGACTCGGCATGCCTCAAGGAATCTAACAAAACCACCTTCATGATTTTAGACTCAAGTTTGAAGTAGTTATAAACAAAAATAAGCATTTTTCGAATCTCGTGACCACTAGGTGGCGCTGAGACGAAACGTTGCAGGCACCCTCAGGTCATGACTGTAATGACATATACCAAGTTTCGTGTCGATACACAAAAGTTTTGCGAAGATACGGCCTCACGTCCGTTTTGGCGTGCTCGCCGCCTTATATGTTGTCACTGTATACGAGAACGCATTGGTCTATCAAAAAGCTTTTGATAAATTTTTGTCTGGGGTGTCTCTAGATGCTACATACCAAATGACATGCAAATCGGACAAACGCTCTAGGAGGAGTTCGAAAAAGTAGGTTTTACGGAAAATTCAAAATGGCGGAAAGATGTGCATGACACAAATGACATCAATGTGTGCAATTGAATCATCATGAGCCAAGGATTCAGAGGAAACAAGAATTTATTGTCTAGGACTCACGGGTCAGAAGTTATGAGCATGAGCATAAGTGGATTTTTGGACTGTTGGTGGCGCTAGAGGGTTTGAGTTAGACAAACCAATGTTGCTATAGTAACTTCTAAGACTGTCCTCTACATGTGTGCCAAATTACATAACTTTCCTACGTACGGTTCTATGGGCTGCCATTGACTTCAATGGCGGAAGAACTAGGATGAATAATAATAAGAAAACTAACAATAACAATAGGTGTCTACGCCACTTCGTGGCTTGACCCCTAATAAAAAGAAAACTAACGGATACAATAGGGGTCTTCGCCCCTTCGGGGCTTGACCCCTAATAAAAAGAAAACTAACGGATACAATAGGGGTCTTCGCCCATTCTGGGCTTGACCCCTAAAAAGAAAAAAAAGAAAAATATAGCTGCAAGCAGCAATGCCGGGGTCAAGCCGAAAAGGGCACAGAAGGGTGTAAAGTTGAGATTGGATAAGAATACTAAAGAACCTAGGTAAACCTCATGATTTCAAATGAAAAAAACGCAAAAGTAATCAACAAAAATAATCTATGTTCTTGTCTAATGCAATCGTCCTTCTGTTATTGACAATCATGGAACATTAGAGCACGGAAGGACACGTGAGTGATGTATGCAGTGGCATAACATGGGTCACAACATGTTACAACAAGTTAAATCAGTCAAAAGAGACCATCCCCATGTCTCTACGATGTTCTGATGCAGAGAAAAAGCTCTTTCAAAAACAGTTGATTAGGTAATCTCATTGGTTGCTAGAGAGTAGATTCACATCCACCAGCGATAATAGTCCAAGCCATGAAATGAAGAATCCATGATGACTTATGATTTTAGATGTGTTGTTGCAGTAGTTTTAGGCAAAAATTGCTATTTTCTATCTCCAAGCCACTAGGTGGCGCTATGACAAAATTGTGCATGCAACCTCAGGGCATGACTGCGTTACATTTAGCTAGTTTTCTGACTATACACTTTAGTTCAGCAAAGAAATAGTTGTATGACCATAGGGCTTGCTTGATATGAAAGGTTTTGTCCAATTATAAGGCCAACTAGTGGTGAAGGCATACCAATGTTTTTGTGTGACCTCAGACTCTGCTCGTACATCAGCGTATCAAATCTGGTGAAAAAATCTCTTTTCGTTGCGAAGTTATAACCATTTATGTGTAAAAAACACAAAATCTAAAGGTAATTTTTTGTTTTTTGCAATTTTCGGCCATTTCTGATGAAAATTTTAATATAACGCCAATAGAACTTTTTGTTCAGAAGGTAATGCAATGTTCTTCCTACGGTGTTTTCGAGTCGATCGGAATAACGCTCGCGGAGATATTCGCGCGTGTTTTTTAAGTGCTGTTTTGCTGCGCAGGGATAACCGTAAGGCGAAATCTGGCATGTTTGGTATCGTTGGACTCGGCGACTTCTCAGGCCTCCTAAAAATCAAGTCCCGTTAAAATACGTTGATCACAGCCAAAGTTATAGGTGTTTAAATCATCTGTCTGGCCACTAGGTGGCGCTGCGACGAAACTGTGCATGCACACTCAGTTCATGACTGGCATCACAAGTACCAAGTGTTGTGTCAATAGGCCTAAGTTTGACGAAGATACAGCCTAAAATCTGTTTTTTTGCGATCTACGTAAAATTTGTTGACACGCTATACGACAACGGATTGGTTTATCAAAATTCTTTTAATAACTTTTTGCCGTGAGGGTCTCTAGATGCTACATACCAATTTTCGCGGCAATCGGGTAAAAACTCTAGGACGAGTTCGCAAAAGTAGGTTTTACGAATAATTCAAAATGGCGGAAAAATTTTCATGACGGAAAATGACGTCATAGGGTCCACTCGAATCGTCTTGAGCCAAGGAATCAGAGGAAACAAGAATTTCGTTTCTAGGACTTACGGATCAGAAGTTATAAGCAAAAACATAAGTTCAACTTTGGACTGTTGGTGGCGCTAGCGGGTTAGAGATAGAGACTCCAAATTTGCTGTGGATAATATGTGGACTGTCCTTTATAAGTGTGCCAAATTTCATAACTTTCCTATGTACGGTTCTATGGGCTGCCATAGACCGCAATGGCGGAAGAAGAAAAATTTACTAACAGAAACAATTGCCAATATAGCTGCAAGCAGCAATACCGGGGTCAAGCCGAAAAGGGCCCAAAAGGATGTAAAATTGAGATTGGATAAGCAGACTGAAGAACCTAGTTAAACCAAGTTTAATTAGTGAAAAGAGCCCACCCCCGTGTCTCTACGGTGTTCCGATGCAGAGATATAGCTTTTGCAAAAACGGTTGATAAGGTATTCTCATTGGTTGCTAGGGAGTGAATTGGCAACCATCAGTGATTATAGTCAAAGCCATGAAAGGAATAATCCATGATGACTCATGGTTTTAGAAGTGTTGTTGCAGTAGTTTTAGGCAAAAAATGCGTTATTCTATCTCAAAACCAGTAGGTGGCGCAATGACAAAATTGTGCATGCAACCTCAGGTCATAACTGTGTTACATCTAGCTAGTTTTATGACTATACACTTTAGTTTAGTGAAGAAACAGTTGTATGACCATAGGGCTGGCTTGATATCAAAGGTTTTGTTCAATTATAGGGCCACCTAGTGGTGCAAGCATACAATTTTTTTTGTGTGGCCTCAAAATATGCTCATACATCAGGGTATCAAATATGGTAAAAAAATCTCTTTGCGTTACGAAGTTATAGCCATTTATGTGTAAAAACACAAAATTTAAAGGTAATTTTTCGTTTTTTGCAATTTTCAGCCATTTCTGATGAAAATTTTAATACAATGCCAATAGAACTTTTTGTTCAGAAGGTAATGCAATATTCTTCCTATGATGTTTTCGAGTCGATCAGAATTACGCTCGCGGAGATATTCGCGCGTGTTTTTTAAGTGCTATTTTGCCGCGCAGGGTTAACCGTAAGGCCAATTCTGGCATGTTTGGTATCGTTGGACTCGGCAACAATTCAGGACTCCAAGGAAACAAGTCCCATGAAAATACGTCGATCACAGCCAAAGTTATAGGTGTGTAAAACATTCGTCTTACCACTAGGTGGCGCTGCGACGAAACTGGGCATGCGCTCTCAGTTCCTGACTGGCATCACAAGTACCAAGTGTCGTTTCAATAGGCCTAAGTTTGGCGAAGATACAGCCTCAAATCCGTTTTTTTGCACTCTACGTAAAATTTGTTGACGCGGTTTACGCAAACAGATTGGCGAATCGACATGAATTCCATAACTTTTTGCCGTGAGGGTCTGTAGATGCTACATACCGATTTTCGTGGAAATCGGGCAAAAGCTCTAGGACGAGTTCGCAAAAGTAGGTTTTACGAATAATTCAAAATGGCGGAAAAATTTTCATGACGGAAAATGACGTCATAGGGTCCAGTCGAATCGTCTTGAGCCAAGGAATCAGAGGAAACAAGAATTTCGTTTCTAGGACGTACGGGTCAGAAGTTATAAACAAAAACGTAAGTGCAACTTTAGACTGTTGGTGGCGCTAGAGGGTTGGAGTTAGAGACTCCAAATTTGCTGTGGGGACACATTGGACTGTCCTTTATCAGTGTGCCAAATTACATAACTTTCCTACGTACGGTTCTATGGGCTGCCATAGACCGCAATGGCGGAAGAAGAAGAAGAATAATAATAAATATAGCTGCAAGCAGCAATGCCGGGGTCAAGCCAAAAAGGGCACAGAAAAAAGTAAAGTTGAATTCGGATGAGCAGTTTAAAGAACCTAAGAAAATCTCTTGATTTTAGATTAAGTAATATAACAGTTATCAGCAAAAAAGCTGTGTCTTCTCGAGGAGCATTGACAACTAGAACACTGAAGAAAATGTGAGTGGTGCTTGCAGTGGCAATTCTCAGCTCACAAAATGTTACAGTGGTGTTAATGAGTCAAAAGAGACCACCCCCATGTCTCTACGATGTTCTGATGCAGAGATATAGCTCTTGTAAAAAGGGTTGATAAGGTATCCTAATTGGTTGCTAAGGAGTTAATTGGCATGCACCAATGATCTCCAAGCCTTGAAAGGAATAATCCATGACGACCCAAGATTTTAGATGTACTGTTGGAGTAGTTTTAGGCAAAAATATCATATTTCTATCTCAAAACCACTAGGTGGCGCAATGACAAAGTTGTGCATGCAACCTCAGTTCATAACTGTTACATCTAGCTAGTTTTATGACTATACACTTTAGTTTAGTGAAGAAATAGTTGTATGACCATAGGGCTTGCTTGATATGAAAGATTTTGTTCAATTATAGGGCCACCTAGTGGTTCAGGCATACCAATTTTTTTGTGTGGCCTCAGACTCTGCTCATACATCAGCGTATCAAATCTGGTGAAAAAATGTCTTTTCGTTGCGAAGTTATAACCATTTATGTATAAAAACACAAATTGTAAAAGGTAATTTTTCGTTTTTTGCAATTTTCGGCCATTTCTGATGAAAATTTTAATATAACGCCAATAGAACTTTTTGTTCAGAAGGTAATGCAATGTTCTTCCTATGGTGTTTTCGAGTCGATCGGAATAACGCTCGCAGAGATATTCGCGCATGTTTTTTAAGTGCTGTTTTGCTGCGCAGAGCTAACCGTAAGGCGAAATCTGGCATGTTTGGTATCGTTGGACTCGGCGACTATTCAGGACTCCTAAAAATCAAGTCCCGTCAAAATACGTTGATCACAGCCAAAGTTATAGGTGTATAAATCATCTGTCTGGCCACTAGGTGGCGCTGCGACGAAACTGTGCATGCACACTCAGTTCCTGACTGGCATCACAAGTACCAAGTGTCGTGTCAATAGGCCTAAGTTTGACGAAGATACAGCCTAAAATCTGTTTTTTTGCACTCTACGTAAAATTTGTTGACGCGCTATACGACAACGGATTGGTTTATCGAAATTCTTTTGATAACTTTTTGCCGTGAGGGTCTCTAGATGCTACATACCAATTTTCGCTGCAATCGGGTAAAAACTCTAGGACGAGTTCGCAAAAGTAGGTTTTACGAATAATTCAAAATGGCGGAAAAATTTTCATGACGGAAAATGACGTCATAGGGTCCAATCGAATCGTCTTGAGCCAAGGAATCAGAGGAAACAAGAATTTCGTTTCTAGTACTTACGGATCAGAAGTTATAAGCAAAAACATAAGTTCAACTTTGGACAGTTGGTGGCGCTAGCGGGTTAGAGATAGAGACTCCAAATTTGCTGTGGGGACACATTGGACTGTCCTTTATCAGTGTGCCAAATTTCATAACTTTCCTACGTACGGTTCTATGGGCTGCCATAGACCGCAATGGCGGAAGAAGAATAACTAATAATAAATATAGCTGCAAGCAGCAATACCGGGGTCAAGCCGAAAAGGGCACAGAAGGATGTAAAGTTGCGTTTGGATAAGCAGACTGAAGAACCTAGGTAAACCTAATGATTTCAGATGAAAAAATGCAAAGGTAATCAACAAAAATAATCTATATTCTTGTCTACTGCAACTGTCCTTCGGTTATTGACAATCATGGAACATTAGAGCACTGAAGGACATGTATGTGATGCTTACAGTGGGCAAACATGGGTCACAACATGTTACAACAAGTTAAAAGAGTCAAAAGAGACCATCCCCATGTCTCTGTGATGTTCTGATACAGAGAAAAAGCTCTTGCAAAAACAGTTGATAACGTATTCTCATTGGTTGCTAGAGAGTAAATGGACATCCTCTAGTGATTATAGTCAAAGCCATGAAAGGAATAATCCATGATGACTCATGGTTTTAGATGTGTTGTTGCAGTAGTTTTAGGCAAAAAATGCCATATTCTATCTCAAAACCAGTAGGTGGCGCAATGACAAAATTCGTGCATGCAACCTCAGGTCATAAATGTGTTACATCTAGCTAGTTTTATGACTATACACTTTAGTTTAGTGAAGAAACAGTTGTATGACCATAGGGTGGCTTGATTTCAAAGGTTTTGTTCAATTATAAGGCCAACTAGTGGTGCAACCATACAATTTTTTTTGTGTAGCCTCAGACTGTGGTCGTACATCAGCGTATCAAATATGGTGAAAAAATCTCTTTGCGTTACGAAGTTATAACCAATTTTGTTATTAAAACACAAAATTTAAAGGTAATTTTTCGTTTTTTGCAATTTTCGGCCATTTCTGATGAAAATTTTAATATAGTGCCAATAGAACTTTTTGTTCAGAAGGTAATGCAATATTCTTCCTATGATGTTTTCGAGTCGATCAGAATAACGCTCGCGGAGATATTTGCGCGTGTTTTTTAAGTGCTGTTTTGCTGCACAGGGCTAACCTTAAGGCGAAATCTGGCATGTTTGGTATCGTTGGACTCGGCGACTATTCAGGACTCCTAAAAATCAAGTCCCGTCAAAATACGTTGATCACAGCCAAAGTTATAGGTGTAAAAAACATCTGTCTGGCCACTAGGTGGCGCTGCGACGAAACTGTGCATGCACACTCAGTTCCTGACTGGCATCACAAGTACCAAGTGTCGTGTCAATAGGCCTAAGTTTGACGAAGATACAGCCTAAAATCTGTTTTTTTGCGCTCTACGTAAAATTTGTTAACGCGCTATACGACAACGGATTGGTTTATCGAAATTCTTTTGATAACTTTTTGCCGAGAGGGTCTCTAGATGCTACATACCAAATTTCGCGACAATCGGGTACAAACTCTAGGACGAGTTCGCAAAAGTAGGTTTTACGAATAATTCAAAATGGCGGAAAAATTTTCATGACGGAAAATGACGTCATAGGGTCCAGTCGAATCGTCTTGAGCCAAGGAATCAGAGGAAACAAGAATTTCGTTTCTAGGACTTACGGATCAGAAGTTATAAGCAAAAACATAAGTTCAACTTTGGACTGTTGGTGGCGCTAGCGGGTTAGAGATAGAGACTCCAAATTTGCTGTGGGGACACATTGGACTGTCCTTTATCAGTGTGCCAAATTTCATAACTTTCCTACATACGGTTCTATGGGCTGCCATAGACCGCAATGGCGGAAGAAGAATAATAATAATAAATATAGCTGCAAGCAGCAATACCGGGGTCAAGCCGAAAAGGGCCCAAAAGGATGTAAAATTGAGATTGGATAAGCAGACTGAAGAACCTAGTTAAACCAAGTTTAATTAGTGAAAAGAGCCCACCCCCGTGTCTCTACGGTGTTCCGATGCAGAGATATAGCTTTTGCAAAAACGGTTGATAAGGTATTCTCATTGGTTGCTAGGGAGTGAATTGGCAACCATCAGTGATTATAGTCAAAGCCATGAAAGGAATAATCCATGATGACTCATGGTTTTAGAAGTGTTGTTGCAGTAGTTTTAGGCAAAATATGCGTTATTCTATCTCAAAACCAGTAGGTGGCGCAATGACAAAATTGTGCATGCAACCTCAGGTCATAACTGTGTTACATCTAGCTAGTTTTATGACTATACACTTTAGTTTAGTGAAGAAACAGTTGTATGACCATAGGGCTGGCTTGATTTCAAAGGTTTTGTTCAATTATAGGGCCACCTAGTGGTGCAAGCATACAATTTTTTTTGTGTGGCCTCAAAATATGCTCATACATCAGGGTATCAAATATGGTAAAGAAATCTCTTTTCGTTACGAAGTTATAGCCATTTATGTGTAAAAACACAAAATTTAAAGGTAATTTTTCGTTTTTTGCAATTTTCAGCCATTTCTGATGAAAATTTTAATACAATGCCAATAGAACTTTTTGTTCAGAAGGTAATGCAATATTCTTCCTATGATGTTTTCGAGTCGATCAGAATTACGCTCGCGGAGATATTCGCGCGTGTTTTTTAAGTGCTATTTTGCCGCGCAGGGTTAACCGTAAGGCCAATTCTGGCATGTTTGGTATCGTTGGACTCGGCAACTATTCAGGACTCCAAGGAAACAAGTCCCATGAAAATACGTCGATCACAGCCAAAGTTATAGGTGTGTAAAACATTCGTCTGACCACTAGGTGGCGCTGCGACGAAACTGGGCATGCGCTCTCAGTTCCTGACTGGCATCACAAGTACCAAGTGTCGTTTCAATAGGCTTAAGTTTGGCGAAGATACAGCCTCAAATCCGTTTTTTTGCACTCTACGTAAAATTTGTTGACGCGGTTTACGCAAACAGATTGGCGAATCGACATGAATTCCATAACTTTTTGCCGTGAGGGTCTGTAGATGCTACATACCGATTTTCGTGGAAATCGGGCAAAAGCTCTAGGACGAGTTCGCAAAAGTAGGTTTTACGAATAATTCAAAATGGCGGAAAAATTTTCATGACGGAAAATGACGTCATAGGGTCCAGTCGAATCGTCTTGAGCCAAGGAATCAGAGGAAACAAGAATTTCGTTTCTAGGACGTACGGGTCAGAAGTTATAAACAAAAACGTAAGTGCAACTTTAGACTGTTGGTGGCGCTAGAGGGTTGGAGTTAGAGACTCCAAATTTGCTGTGGGGACACATTGGACTGTCCTTTATCAGTGTGCCAAATTTCATAACTTTCCTACGTACGGTTCTATGGGCTGCCATAGACCGCAATGGCGGAAGAAGAAGAAGAAGAAGAAGAATAATAATAATAATAAGAAAACTAACAAATACAATAGGGGTCTTCGCCCCTTCGGGGCTTGACCCCTAAATATAGCTGCAAGCAGCAATACCGGGGTCAAGCCGAAAAGGGCACAGAAGGATGTAAAGTTGCATTTGGATTAGCAGACTGAAGAACCTAGGTAAACCTAATGATTTCAGATGAAAAAATCCAAAGGTAATCAACAAAAATAATCTATATTCTTGTCTACTGCAACTGTCCTTCGGTTATTGACAATCATGGAACATTAGAGCACTGAAGGACATGTATGTGATGCTTACAGTGGGCAAACATGGGTCACAACATGTTACAACAAGTTAAAAGAGTCAAAAGAGACCATCCCCATGTCTCTGTGATGTTCTGATACAGAGAAAAAGCTCTTGCAAAAACAGTTGATAACGTATTCTCATTGGTTGCTAGAGAGTAAATGGACATCCTCTAGTGATTATAGTCAAAGCCATGAAAGGAATAATCCATGATGACTCATGGTTTTAGATGTGTTGTTGCAGTAGTTTTAGGCAAAAAATGCCATATTCTATCTCAAAACCAGTAGGTGGCGCAATGACAAAATTCGTGCATGCAACCTCAGGTCATAAATGTGTTACATCTAGCTAGTTTTATGACTATACACTTCACTTTAGTTTAGTGAAGAAACAGTTGTATGACCATAGGGTGGCTTGATTTCAAAGGTTTTGTTCAATTATAAGGCCAACTACTGGTGCAACCATACAATTTTTTTTGTGTAGCCTCAGACTGTGGTCGTACATCAGCGTATCAAATATGGTGAAAAAATCTCTTTGCGTTACGAAGTTATAACCATTTATGTGTAAAAACACAAAATTTAAAGGTAATTTTTCGTTTTTTGCAATTTTCGGCCATTTCTGATGAAAATTTTAATATAGTGCCAATAGAACTTTTTGTTCAGAAGGTAATGCAATATTCTTCCTATGATGTTTTCGAGTCGATCAGAATTACGCTCGCGGAGATATTCGCGCGTGTTTTTTAAGTGCTGTTTTGCTGCGCAGGGCTAACCGTAAGGCGATATCTGGCATGTTTGGTATTGTTGGACTCGGCGACTATTCAGGACTCCTAAAAATCAAGTCCCGTCAAAATACGTTGATCACAGCCAAAGTTATAGGTGTAAAAAACATCTGTCTGGCCACTAGGTGGCGCTGCGACGAAACTGTGCATGCACACTCAGTTCCTGACTGGCATCACAAGTACCAAGTGTCGTGTCAATAGGCCTAAGTTTGACGAAGATACAGCCTAAAATCTGTTTTTTTGCGCTCTACGAAAATTTTGTTGACGCGCTATACGACAACGGATTGGTTTATCGAAATTCTTTTGATAACTTTTTGCCGTGAGGGTCTCTAGATGCTACATACCAATTTTCGCGGCAATCGGGTAAAAACTCTAGGACGAGTTCGCAAAAGTAGGTTTTACGAATAATTCAAAATGGCGGAAAAATTTTCATGACGGAAAATGACGTCATAGGGTCCAATCGAATCGTCTTGAGCCAAGGAATCAGAGGAAACAAGAATTTCGTTTCTAGGACTTACGGATCAGAAGTTATAAGCAAAAACATAAGTTCAACTTTGGACTGTTGGTGGCGCTAGCGGGTTAGAGATAGAGACTCCAAATTTGCTGTGGGGACACATTGGACTGTCCTTTATCAGTGTGCCAAATTTCATAACTTTCCTATGTACGGTTCTATGGGCTGCCATTGACTTCAATGGCGGAAGAACAAGAAGAAGAATAATATATAATAATAATAATAATAATAATAAGAAAACTAACAATAACAATAGGTGTCTACGCCACTTCGTGGCTTGACCCCTAAATATAGCTGCAAGCAGCAATGCCGGGGTCAAGCCAAAAAGGGCACAGAAGAAAATAAAGTTGAATTCGGATGAGCAGTTTAAAGAACCTAAGAAAATCTATTGATTTCAGACTAAATAATATAACAGTTATCAGCAAAAAAACTGTGTTTTTATTCAGTGTCATCTCTCCCTCTCTTCTCGAGGAGCATTGACAACTAGAACACTGAAGAAAATGTGAGTGGTGCTTGCAGTGGCAATACTCAGCTCACAAAATGTTACAGTGGTGTTAATGAGTCAAAAGAGACCACCCCCATGTCTCTACGATGTTCTGATGCAGAGATATAGCTCTTGTAAAAAGGATTGATAAGGTATCCTAATTGGTTGCTAAGGAGTTAATTGGCATGCACCAATGATCTCCAAGCCATGAAAGGAATAATACATGATGACCCAAGATTTTAGATGTACTGTTGGAGTAGTTTTAGGCAAAAATACCATATTTCTATCTCAAAACCACTAGGTGGCGCAATGACAAAGTTGTGCATGCAACCTCAGTTCATAACTGTGTTACATCTAGCTAGTTTTATGACTATACACTTTAGTTCAGTAAAGAAATAGTTGTATGACCATAGGGCTTGCTTGATATGAAAGATTTTGTTCAATTATAGGGCCACCTAGTAGTTCAGGCATACCAATATTTTTGTGTGGCCTCAGACTCTGCTCATACATCAGCGTATCAAATCTGGTGAAAAAATGTATTTTCGTTGCGAAGTTATAACCATTTATGTATAAAAACACAAATTGTAAAAGGTAATTTTTCGTTTTTTGCAATTTACGGCCATTTCTGATGAAAATTTTAATATAACGCCAATAGAACTTTTTGTTCAGAAGGTAATGCAATGTTCTTCCTATGGTGTTTTCGAGTCGATCGGAATAACGCTCGCGGAGATATTCGCGCATGTTTTTTAAGTGCTGTTTTGCTGCGCAGGGCTAACCGTAAGGCGAAATCTGGCATGTTTGGTATCGTTGGACTTGGCGACTATTCAGGACTCCTAAAAATCAAGTCCCGTCAAAATACATTGATCACAGCCAAAGTTATAGGTGTAAAATCATCTGTCTGGCCACTAGGTGGCGCTGCGACGAAACTGTGCATGCACCCTCAGATCCTGACTGGCATCACAAGTACCAAGTGTCGTGTCAATAGGCCTAAGTTTGACGAAGATACATCCTCAAATCTGTTTTTTTGCGCACTACGTAAAATTTGTTGACGCGCTATACGACATCGGATTGGTTTATCAAAATTATTTTGATAACTTTTTGCCGTGAGGGTCTCTAGATGCTACATACCAGTTTTCGCGGCAATCGCGTAAAAACTCTAGGACGAGTTCGCAAAAGTAGGTTTTACGAATAATTCAAAATGGCGGAAAAATTTTCATGACGGAAAATGACGTCATAGGGTCCAATCGAATCGTCTTGAGCCAAGGAATCAGAGGAAACAAGAATTTTGTTTCTAGGACTTACGGATCAGAAGTTATAAGCAAAAACATAAGTGCAACTTTGGACTGTTGGTGGCGCTAGCGGGTTAGAGATATAGACTCCAAATTTGCTGTGGGGACACATTGGACTGTCCTTTATCAGTGTGCCAAATTTCATAACTTTCCTACATACGGTTCTATGGGCTGCCATAGACCGCAATGGCGGAAGAAGAAAAATGTATTAACAGAAACAATTACCAATATAGCTGCAAGCAGCAATGCCGGGGTCAAGCCAAAAAGGGCACATAAGAAAGTAAAGTTGAATTCGGATGAGCAGTTTAAAGAACCTGGGAAAATCTCTTGATTTCAGACTAAATAATATAACAGTTATCAGCAAAAAAGCTGTGTTTTCATTCAGTGTCATCTCTCCCTCTCTTCTCGAGGAGCATTGACAACTAGAACACTGAAGAAAATGTGAGTGGTGCTTGCAGTGGCAATTCTCAGCTCACAAAATGTTACAGTGGTGTTAATGAGTCAAAAGAGACCACCCCCATGTCTCTACGATGTTCTGATGCAGAGATATAGCTCTTGTAAAAAGGGTTGATAAGGTATCCTAATTGGTTGCTAGGGAGTTAATTGGCATGCACCAATGATCTCCAAGCCATGAAAGAATAATACATGATGACCCAAGATTTTAGATGTACTGTTGGAGTAGTTTTAGGCAAAAATACCATATTTCTATCTCAAAACCAGTAGGTGGCGCAATGACAAAGTTGTGCATGCAACCTCAGTTCATAACTGTGTTACATCTAGCTAGTTTTATGACTATACACTTTAGTTTAGTGAAGAAATAGTTGTATGACCATAGGGTGGCTTGATTTCAAAGGTTTTGTTCAATTATAAGGCCAACTAGTGGTGCAACCATACAATTTTTTTTGTGTAGCCTCAGACTGTAGTCGTACATCAGCGTATCAAATATGGTGAAAAAATCTCTTTGCGTTACGAAGTTATAACCATTTATGTGTAAAAACACAAAATTTAAAGGTAATTTTTCGTTTTTTGCCATTTTCGGCCATTTCTGATGAAAATTTTAATATAGTGCCAATAGAACTTTTTGTTCAGAAGGTAATGCCATATTCTTCCTATGATGTTTTCGAGTCGATCAGAATTACGCTCGCGGAGATATTCGCGCGTGTTTTTTAAGTGCTGTTTTGCTGCTCAGGGCTAATCGTAAGGCGAAATCTGGCATGTTTGGTATCGTTGGACTCGGCGACTATTCAGGACTCCTAAAAATCAAGTCCCGTCAAAATACGTTGATCACAGCCAAAGTTATAGGTGTAAAAAACATCTGTCTGGCCACTAGGTGGCGCTGCGACGAAACTGTGCATGCACACTCAGTTCCTGACTGGCATCACAAGTACCAAGTGTCGTGTCAATAGGCCTAAGTTTGACGAAGATACAGCCTAAAATCAGTTTTTTTGCACTCTACGAAAATTTTGTTGACGCGCTATACGACAACGGATTGGTTTATCGAAATTCTTTTGATAACTTTTTGCCGTGAGGGTCTCTAGATGCTACATACCAATTTTCGCGGCAATCGGGTAAAAACTCTAGGACGAGTTCGCAAAAGTAGGTTTTACGAATAATTCAAAATGGCGGAAAAAATTTCATGACGGAAAATGACGTCATAGGGTCCAATCGAATCGGCTTGAGCCAAGGAATCAGAGGAAGCAAGAATTTTGTTTGTGGGACTTACGGATCAGAAGTTATAAGCAAAAACATAAGTGCAACTTTGGACTGTTGGTGGCGCTAGCGGGTTAGACATAGAGACTCCAAATTTGCTGTGGGGACACATTGGACTGTCCTTTATCAGTGTGCCAAATTTCATAACTTTCCTACGTACGGTTCTATGGGCTGCCATAGACCGCAATGGCGGAAGAAGAATAACTAATAATAATAATAATTATTATAAAAAGAAAACTAACGGATACAATAGGGGTCTTCGCCCCTTCGGGGCTTGACCCCTAATAAAAAGAAAACTAACGGATACAATAGGGGTCTTCGCCCCTTCGGGGCTTGACCCCTAAATATAGCTGCAAGCAGCAATACTGGGGTCAAGCCGAAAAGGGCACAGAAGGATGTAAAGTTGCGTTTGGATAAGCAGACTGAAGAACCTAGGTAAACCTAATGATTTCAGATGAAAAAATGCAAAGGTAATCAACAAAAATAATCTATATTCTTGTCTACTGGAACTGTCCTTCGGTTATTGACAATCATGGAACATTAGAGCACTGAAGGACATGTATGTGATGCTTACAGTGGGCAAACATGGGTCACAACATGTTACAACAAGTTAAAAGAGTCAAAAGAGACCATCCCCATGTCTCTGTGATGTTCTGATACAGAGAAAAAGCTCTTGCAAAAACAGTTGATAACGTATTCTCATTGGTTGCTAGAGAGTAAATGGACATCCTCTAGTGATTATAGTCAAAGCCATGAAAGGAATAATCCATGATGACTCATGGTTTTAGATGTGTTGTTGCAGTAGTTTTAGGCAAAAAATGCCATATTCTATCTCAAAACCAGTAGGTGGCGCAATGACAAAATTCGTGCATGCAACCTCAGGTCATAAATGTGTTACATCTAGCTAGTTTTATGACTATACACTTTAGTTTAGTGAAGAAACAGTTGTATGACCATAGGGTGGCTTGATTTCAAAGGTTTTGTTCAATTATAAGGCCAACTAGTGGTGCAACCATACAATTTTTTTTGTGTAGCCTCAGACTGTGGTCGTACATCAGCGTATCAAATATGGTGAAAAAATCTCTTTGCGTTACGAAGTTATAACCAATTTTGTTATTAAAACACAAAATTTAAAGGTAATTTTTCGTTTTTTGCAATTTTCGGCCATTTCTGATGAAAATTTTAATATAGTGCCAATAGAACTTTTTGTTCAGAAGGTAATGCAATATTCTTCCTATGATGTTTTCGAGTCGATCAGAATAACGCTCGCGGAGATATTCGCGCGTGTTTTTTAAGTGCTGTTTTGCTGCACAGGGCTAACCTTAAGGCGAAATCTGGCATGTTTGGTATCGTTGGACTCGGCGACTATTCAGGACTCCTAAAAATCAAGTCCCGTCAAAATACGTTGATCACAGCCAAAGTTATAGGTGTAAAAAACATCTGTCTGGCCACTAGGTGGCGCTGCGACGAAACTGTGCATGCACACTCAGTTCCTGACTGGCATCACAAGTACCAAGTGTCGTGTCAATAGGCCTAAGTTTGACGAAGATACAGCCTAAAATCTGTTTTTTTGCGCTCTACGTAAAATTTGTTAACGCGCTATACGACAACGGATTGGTTTATCGAAATTCTTTTGATAACTTTTTGCCGAGAGGGTCTCTAGATGCTACATACCAAATTTCGCGACAATCGGGTAAAAACTCTAGGACGAGTTCGCAAAAGTAGGTTTTACGAATAATTCAAAATGGCGGAAAAATTTTCATGACGGAAAATGACGTCATAGGGTCCAGTCGAATCGTCTTGAGCCAAGGAATCAGAGGAAACAAGAATTTCGTTTCTAGGACTTACGGATCAGAAGTTATAAGCAAAAACATAAGTTCAACTTTGGACTGTTGGTGGCGCTAGCGGGTTAGAGATAGAGACTCCAAATTTGCTGTGGGGACACATTGGACTGTCCTTTATCAGTGTGCCAAATTTCATAACTTTCCTACATACGGTTCTATGGGCTGCCATAGACCGCAATGGCGGAAGAAGAATAATAATAATAAAAAGAAAACTAACGGATACAATAGGGGTCTTCGCCCCTTCGGGGCTTGACCCCTAATAAAAAGAAAACTAACGGATACAATAGGGGTCTTCGCCCCTTCGGGGCTTGACCCCTAATAATAAAAAGAAAACTAACGGATACAATAGGGGTCTTCGCCCCTTCGGGGCTTGACCCCTAAATATAGCTGCAAGCAGCGATACCGGGGTCAAGCCAAACATGGCAAAAAATGATTCATACATGATGACTGCCATGATTTAACATCTAAGTTTGCATTAGTTTTATGAAAAAAGCAATTTATTCGTATCTTGAGACCAAGGTGGCACTGTGCCGAAAGAATAGATGGTGCCTCAGGTCATGACTGTGATGACACAAACCAAATTTAGTGTAAATACAATAAAGCGATACGGAGATATAGTCTTAAATGACTTGACCACTAGGGGGCACTGACCAAAAAATAAATTGTGACTCAGGTCTTGATTGTGATGAAACCCACCAAATTTGGTGTGAATACAATAAAGAGATGCAGAGATATAGCCTTAAATGACTTGACCACTAGGGGGCACTGACCAAAAAATAAATTGTGACTCAGGTCTTGATTGTGATGACACCCACCAAATTTGGTGTAAATACGATAAAGAGATGCAGAGATATAGCTTCAAATCTCTTGACCACTAGGGGGCACCGAAAAGTTTACAAGTCCTCCCAGAACATGTTGCTGATGAACCATACCAAGTTTCATAACAATACGCAATTGCGTTTCTGAAATACTTAAACTTAAAGAAAAATTCAAAATGGCCGACACACAAAATGGCCGACCAAAAACCATTTGGTATCGTTTGACTCGGCATGCCTCATGAAATCTAACAAGACCAGTCTCATAATTTTACATTCAAATTTGCAGTAGTTATAAGCAAAAATAGACAATTTTTTATATCTCGTGACCAGTAGGGGGCAGTGTGGCGAAATGGTGCATGCACCCTCAGGTCATCACTGTTATGACATTTACCAAGTCTCATATTAATACGCATAAGTTTTGCGAAGATACAGGCTCAAACACATTTTGGCGTGCTCGCTCTCGCATTCTTTGATGCGTTATACGACAACGGATAGGTCTACCGAAAATCTTTTGATAACTTTTTGTATAGAGTGTCTATAGACGATGCATACCAAAAATCAAGCCAATCACACAAGCGCTCTAGAAGGAGTTCGAAAAAGTAGCTGTTCAATATAATTCAAAATGGCCGACAGGAAGTAGGTTTGACTCAGACATATTTGGTACAGTCGGACTCAGCATGAGCCAAGGAATCAATAGAGTGAAGTCTTATGTCATAGTGGCAATTTAATCAAATGATATAAAGATTTTAAAAAATTGTTTTACATATCCTGACCACTAGGTGGCGCCGTCCTAAAGATTTATAGGTGCGCTCAGAACATGTCACTGATGAACCATGCCAAATTTCGTAGCGATACGCCATTCGGTTTGTGAAATACTGAACTTAATGAGAAAATTCAAAATGGCCGACACCCAAAATGGCCGACCGAAAACCGTTTGGTATCGTTTGACTCGGCATGGCTCAAGGAATCTAACAAGACCACCTTCATGATTTTAGACTCAAGTTTGAAGTAGTTATAAGCGAAAATAAGCATTTTTCGAATCTCGTAACCACTAGGTGGCACTGTGACGAAACGTTGCAGGCACCCTCAGGTCATGACTGTTATGACATATACCAAGTTTCGTGTCGATACAATAAAGTTTTGCGAAGATAAGGCCTCACGTCCGTTTTGGCGTGCTCGCCGCCATATATTTTGTCAATTTATATGAGAACGCATTGGTCTATCAAAATGCTTTTGATAACTTTTGGTCTTGGGTGTCTCTAGATGCTTAATACCAAAGGACATGCAAATCGGACAAACGGTCTAGGAGGAGTTCGAAAAAGTAGGTTTTACAAAAAATTCAAAATGGCGGAAAGATGTGCATGACACAAATGACATCAATGTGTGCATTTGAATCATCATGAGCCAAGGATTCAGAGGAAACAAGAATTTAGTTTCTAGGACTCATGGGTCAGAAGTTATGAGCATGAACATAAGTGGATTTTTGGACTGTTGGTGGCGCTAGAGGGTTTGAGTCAGACACACCAATGTTGCTATAGTAACTTCTGAGACTGTCCTCTACATGTGTGCCAAAATTCATAACTTTCCTATGTACGGTTCTATGGGCTGCCATTGACTTTCGGCGGAAGAACGAGGAAGAAAAATAATAATAATAATAATAATAATAATAATAAGAAAACTAACAATAACAATAGGGTTCTACGCCCCTTCGGGGCTTGACCCCTAAATATAGCTGCAAGCAGCGATACCGGGGTCAAGCCAAACATGGCAAAAAATGATTCATACGTGATGACTATCATGATTTAAGATCTAAGTTTGCATTAATTTTATGAAAAAAATAACAATTTTTTCGTATCTTGAGACCACTAGGTGGTGCTGTGCCGAAACAATAGATGGTGCCTAAGGTCATGACTGTGATGACACATACCAAATTTAGTGTAAATACGATAAAGCGATACGAAGATATAGCCTTAAATGACTTGACCACTAGGGGGCACTGACCAAACAATAAATTGTGACTCAGGTCATGATTGTGATGACACCCACCAAATTTGGTGTAAATACGATAAAGAGATGCAGAGATATAGCTTCAAATCTCTTGACCACTAGGGGGCGCCAAAAAGTTTACAAGCCCTCTCAGAACATGTTGCTGATGAACCATACCAAGTTTCATAACAATACGCAATTGCGTTTCTGAAATGCTTGAACTAAAAAAAAACTCAAAATGGCCGACACACAAAATGGCCGACCAAAAACCATTTGGTATCGTTTGACTCGGCATGCCTCACGAAATCTAACAAGACTACTCTCATAATTTTACATTTAAGTTTGCAGTAGTTATAAGCAAAAATAGAAATTTTTATATCTCGTGACCACTAGGGGGCGCTGTGACGAAACGGTGCATGCACCCTTACGTCATCACTGTTATGACATATACCAGGTCTCATATCAATACGCAAAAGTTTTGCGAAGATACAGGCTCAAACACATTTTGGCGTGCTCGCCCTCGCATTCTTTGATGTGTTATACGACAACGGATAGGTCTACCGAAAAGCTTTTGATAACTTTTTGTCTAGAGTGTCTCTAGATGATGCGTACCAAAAATCAAGCCAATCAAACAAGCGCTCTAGGAGGAGTTCGAAAAAGTAGGTGTTCAATATAATTCAAAATGGCCGACAGGAAGTAGGTTTGACTCAGACATATTTGGTACCGTCGGACTTAGCACGAGCCAAGGAATCAATAGAGTGAAGTCTCATGTCAGTGTGGCAAATGAATCAAATGCTATAAAGATTTTAAACAATTTCTTTACATATCCTGACCACTAGGTGGCGCTTTCCTAAAGATTTATAGGTGCGCTCAGAACATGTCACTGATGAACCATGCCAAATTTCGTAGCGATACGCCATTTTGTTTGTGAAATACTGAACTTAATGAGAAAATTCAAAATGGCCGACACCCAAAATGGCCGACCGAAAACCGTTTGTTATCGTTTGACTCGGCATGCCTCAAGGAATCTAACAAAACCACCTTCATGATTTTAGACTCAAGTTTGAAGTAGTTATAAGCAAAAATAAGCATTTTTCGAATCTCGTGACCACTAGGTGGCGCTGAGACGAAACGTTGCAGGCACCCTCAGGTCATGACTGTAATGACATATACCAAGTTTCGTGTCGATACACAAAAGTTTTGCGAAGATACGGCCTCACGTCCGTTTTGGCGTGCTTGCCGCCTTATATGTTGTCACTGTATACGAGAACGCATTGGTCTATCAAAAAGCTTTTGATAACTTTTTGTCTGGGGTGTCTCTAGATGCTACATACCAAATGACATGCAAATCGGACAAACGCTCTAGGAGGAGTTCGAAAAAGTAGGTTTTACGGAAAATTCAAAATGGCGGAAAGATGTGCATGACACAAATGACATCAATGTGTGCAATTGAATCATCATGAGCCAAGGATTCAGAGGAAACAAGAATTTATTGTCTAGGACTCACGGGTCAGAAGTTATGAGCATGAACATAAGTGGATTTTTGGACTGTTGGTGGCGCTAGAGGGTTTGAGTTAGACACACCAATGTTGCTATAGTAACTTCTAAGACTGTCCTCTACATGTGTGCCAAATTACATAACTTTCCTACGTACGGTTCTATGGGCTGCCATTGACTTCAATGGCGGAAGAACTAGGATGAATAATAATAAGAAAACTAACAATAACAATAGGTGTCTACGCCACTTCGTGGCTTGACCCCTAAAAAGAAAACTAACGGATACAATAGGGGTCTTCGCCCATTCTGGGCTTGACCCCTAATAATAATTAATATAGCTGCAAGCAGCGATACCGGGGTCAAGCCGAAAAGGGCACAGAAGGATGTAAAGTTGCGTTTGGATAAGCAGACTGAAGAACCTAGGTAAACCTAATGATTTCAGATGAAAAAATGCAAAGGTAATCAACAAAAATAATCTATATTCTTGTCTACTGCAACTGTCCTTCGGTTATTGACAATCATGGAACATTAGAGCACTGAAGGACATGTATGTGATGCTTACAGTGGGCAAACATGGGTCACAACATGTTACAACAAGTTAAAAGAGTCAAAAGAGACCATCCCCATGTCTCTGTGATGTTCTGATACAGAGAAAAAGCTCTTGCAAAAACTGTTGATAACGTATTCTCATTGGTTGCTAGAGAGTAAATGGACATCCTTTAGTGATTATAGTCAAAGCCATGAAAGGAATAATCCATGATGACTCATGGTTTTAGATGTGTTGTTGCAGTAGTTTTAGGCAAAAAATGCCATATTCTATCTCAAAACCAGTAGGTGGCGCAATGACAAAATTCGTGCATGCAACCTCAGGTCATAAATGTGTTACATCTAGCTAGTTTTATGACTATACACTTTAGTTTAGTGAAGAAACAGTTGTATGACCATAGGGTGGCTTGATTTCAATGGTTTTGTTCAATTATAAGGCCAACTAGTGGTGCAACCATACAATTTTTTTTGTGTAGCCTCAGACTGTGGTCGTACATCAGCGTATCAAATATGGTGAAAAAATCTCTTTGCGTTACGAAGTTATAACCATTTATGTGTAAAAACACAAAATTTAAAGGTAATTTTTCGTTTTTTGCAATTTTCAGCCATTTCTGATGAAAATTTTAATACAGTGCCAATAGAACTTTTTGTTCAGAAGGTAATGCAATATTCTTCCTATGATGTTTTCGAGTCGATCAGAATTACGCTCGCGGAGATATTCGCGCGTGTTTTTTAAGTGCTGTTTTGCTGCGCAGGGCTAACCGTAAGGCGAAATCTGGCATGTTTGGTATCGTTGGACTCGGCGACTATTCAGGACTCCTAAAAATCAAGTCCCGTCAAAATACGTTGATCACAGCCAAAGTTATAGGTGTAAAAAACATCTGTCTGGCCACTAGGTGGCGCTGCGACGAAACTGTGCATGCACACTCAGTTCCTGACTGGCATCACAAGTACCAAGTGTCGTGTCAATAGGCCTAAGTTTGACGAAGATACAGCCTAAAATCTGTTTTTTTGCGCTCTACGAAAATTTTGTTGACGCGCTATATGACAACGGATTGGTTTATCGAAATTCTTTTGATAACTTTTTGCCGTGAGGGTCTCTAGATGCTACATACCGATTTTCGTGAAAATTGGGCAAAAGCTCTAGGACGAGTTCGCAAAAGTAGGTTTTATGAATAATTCAAAATAGCGGAAAAATTTCCATGACGGAAAATGACGTCATAGGGTCAAATCGAATCGTCTTGAGCCAAGGAATCAGAGGAAACAAGAAATTTGTTTCTAGGACTTACGGATCAGAAGTTATAAGCAAAAACGTAAGTGCATCTTTGGACTGTTGGTGGCGCTAGAGGGTTGGAGATAGAGACTCCAAATTTGCTGTGGGGACACATTGGACTGTCCTTTATCAGTGTGCCAAATTTCATAACTTTCCTACGTACGGTTCTATGGGCTGCCATAGACCGCAATGGCGGAAGAAGAATAACTAATAATAAATATAGCTGCAAGCAGCAATACCGGGGTCAAGCCGAAAAGGGCACAGAAGGATGTAAAGTTGCGTTTGGATAAGCAGACTGAAGAACTTAGGTAAACCTAATGATTTCAGATGAAAAAATGCAAAGTAATCAACAAAATTAATCTATGTTCTTGTCTACTGCAACTGTCCTTCGGTTATTGACAATCATGGAACATTAGAGCCCTGAAGGACATGTATGTGATGCTTGCAGTGGGCAAACATGGGTCACAACATGTTACAACAAGTTAAAAGAGTGAAAAGAGACCATCCCCATGTCTCTGCGATGTTCTGATGCAGAGAAAAAGCTCTTGCAAAAACAGTTAATAACGTATTCTCATTGGTTGCTAGAGAGTAAATGGACATCCACTAGTGATTATAGTCAAAGCCATGAAAGGAATAATCCATGATGACTCATGGTTTTAGATGTGTTGTTGCAGTAGTTTTAGGCAAAAAAATGCCATATTCTATTTCAAAAACAGTAGGTGGCGCAATGACAAAATTTGTGCATGCAACCTCAGGTCATAACTGTGTTACATCTAGCTAGTTTCCTGACTATACACTTTAGTTCAGCAAAGAAATAGTTGTATGACCATAGGGTGGCTTGATATGAAAGGTTTTGTCCAATTATAAGGCCAACTAGTGGTGAAGGCATACCAATTTTTTTGTGTGGCCTCAGACTCTGCTTGTACATCAGCGTATCAAATCTGGTGAAAAAATCTCTTTTCGTCACGAAGTTATAACCATTTATGTGTAAAAAACACAAAATTTAAAGGTTATTTTTCGTTTTTTGCAATTTTCGGCCATTTCTGATGAAAATTTTAATATAACCCCAATAGAACTTTTTGTTCAGAAGGTAATGCAATGTTCTTCCTATGGTGTTTTCGAGTCGATCGGAATTACGCTCGCGGAGATATTCGCACATGTTTTTTAAGTGCTATTTTGCTGCGCAGGGCTAACCGTATGACGAATCCTGGCATGTTTGGTATCGTTGGACTCGGCGACTACTCAGGACTGCTAAAAATCAAGTCCCGTCAAAATACGTTGATCGCAGCCAAAGTTATAGGTGTATAAATCATTTGACTGGCCAGTAGGTGGCGCTGCGACGAAACTGTGCATGCACCCTCAGTTCCTGACTGGCATCACAAGTACCAAGTGTTGTGTCAATAGGCCTAAGTTTGACGAAGATACAGCCTAAAATCAGTTTTTATGTGCTATACGTAAAATTCGTTAAGGCGGTATACGACAACGGATTGCTGTATCGAAATTCTTTTGATAACTTTTTGCCATGAGTGTCTCTAGATGATACATACCAATTTTTGTGGCAATCGGACAAAAGCTCTAGGACGAGTTCGAAAAAGTAGGTTTTACGAATAATTCAAAATGGCGGAAAAATTTTCATGACGGAAAATGACGTAATAGGGTCCAGTCGAATCGTCTTGAGCCAAGGAATCAGAGGAAACAAGAATTTTGTTTCTAGGACTTACGGATCAGAAGTTATAAGCAAAAACATAAGTTCAACTTTGGACTGTTGGTGGCGCTAGCGGGTTAGAGATAGAGACTCCAAATTTGCTGTGGGGACACATTGGACTGTCCTTTATCAGTGTGCCAAATTTCATAACTTTCCTACATACGGTTCTATGGGCTGCCATAGACCGCAATGGCGGAAGAAGAATAATAATAATAATAAAAAGAAAACTAACGGATACAATAGGGGTCTTCGCCCCTTCGGGGCTTGACCCCTAATAATAAATATAGCTGCAAGCAGCAATACCGGGGTCAAGCCAAAAAGAGCACAGAAGGGTGTAAAGTTGAGTTTGGATAAGAATACTAAAGGACCTATGTAAACCTCATGATTTCAGATGAAAAAACGCAAAAGTAATCAACAAAAATAATCTATGTTACTGACAATCATGGAACATTAGAGCACAGAAGGACATGTGAGTGATGTTTGCAGTGGCATAACATGGGTCACAACATGTTACAACACGTTGAATAAGTCAAAAGAGACCATCCCCATGTCTCTACAATGTTCTGATGCAGAGAAAAAGCTCTTTCAAAAACGGTTCATAAGGTTTTCTCATTGGTTGCTAGAGAGTAAATTCACATCCACCAGTGATTATAGTCAAAGCCATGAAATGAAGAATCCATGATGACTCATGGTTTTAGATGTGTTGTTGCAGTAGTTTTAGGCAAAAATAGCTATTTTCTATCTCCAAACCACTAGGTGGCGCTATGACATAATCGTGTATGCAACCTCAGGTCATGACTGCGTTACATCTAGCTAGTTTCATGACTATACACTTTAGTTCAGCAAAGAAATAGTTGTATGACCATAGGGCTTGCTTGATATGAAAGATTTTGTTCAATTATAGGGCCACCTAGTGGTTCAGGCATACCAATTTTTTTGTGTGGCCTCAGACTCTGCTCATACATCAGCGTATCAAATCTGGTGAAAAAATCTCTTTTAGTTGCGAAGTTATAACCATTTATGTGTAAAAAACACAAAATGTAAAGGTAATTTTTGGTTTTTTGCAATTTTCAGCCATTTCTGATGAAAATTTTAACACAACGCCAATAGAACTTTTTGTTCAGAAGGTAATGCAATGTTCTTCCTATGGTGTTTTTGAGTCGATCGGAATAACGCTCGCGGAGATATTCACACGTGTTTTTTAAGTGCTATTTTGCCGCGCAGGGTTAACCGTAAGGCGAATTCTGGCATGTTTGGTATCGTTGGACTCGGCAACTATTCAAAACTCCAAGAAAATACGTCCCGTGAAAAAACGTTGCTCACAGCCAAAGTTATAGGCGTATAAAACATTCGTCTGGCCACTAGGTGGCGCTGCAACAAAACTGTGTATGCACCCTCAGTTCCTGACTGGTATCACAAGTCCTAAGTTTCGTTTCAATGGGCATAAGTCTGTCGAAGATACAGCCTAATATAATTTTTTTTGCGCTCCGCATAAAATTCATTAAGGCGGTATACGACAACGGATTGGTGTATCGAAATTCTTTTGATAACTTTTTGCCGAGAGTGTCTCTAGATGACACATACCGATTTTCGTGGGAATCGGACAAAAGCTCTAGGACGAGTTCGAAAAAATAGGTTTAACGAATATTTCAAAATGGCGGGAAATTTTTCATGACCGAAAATAATGTCATAGGGTCCAATCGAATTGTCTTGAGCCAAGGAATCAGAGGAAGCAAGAATTTTGTTTCTAGGACTTACGGACCAGAAGTTATAAGCAAACACATAAGTGCAATTTTGGACTGTTGGTGGCGCTAGCGGGTTAGACATAAAGACTCCAAATTTGCTGTGGGGACACATTGGAGTGTCCTTTATCAGTGTGCCAAATTTCATAACTTTCCTACGTACGGTTCTATGGGCTGCCATAGACCGCAATGGCGGAAGAAGAAAAATTTACTAACAGAAACAATTGCCAATATAGCTGCAAGCAGCGATACCGGGGTCAAGCCAAACATGGCAAAAAATGATTCATATGTGATGACTGTCATGGTTTAAGATCTAAGTTTGCATTATTTTTATGAAAAAAAGCATTTTTTTCGTATCTTGAGACCACTAGGTGGCACTGTGCCGAAAGAATAGATGGTGCCTCAGGTCATGACTGTGATGACACATACCAAATTTAGTGTAAATACAATAAAGCGATACGGAGATATAGCCTTAAATGACTTGACCACTAGGGGGCACTGACCAAAAAATAAATTGTGACTCAGGTCTTGATTGTGATGACACCCACCAAATTTGGTGTAAATACAATAAAGATATGGAGAGATATAGCCTTAAATGACTTGACCACTAGGGGGCACTGACCAAAAAATAAATTGTGACTCAGGTCTTGATTGTGATGACACCCACCAAATTTGGTGTAAATACGATAAAGAGATGCAGAGATATAGCTTCAAATCTCTTGACCACTAGGGGGCACCGGAAAGTTTACAAGTCCTCCCAGAACATGTTGCTGATGAACCATACCAAGTTTCATAACAATACGCAATTGCGTTTCTGAAATACTTGAACTTAAAGGAAAATTCTAAGTGGCCGACACACAAAATGGCCGACCAAAAACCATTTGATATCGTTTGACTCGCCATGCCTCACGAAATCTAACAAGACCAGTCTCATAATTTTACATTCAAATTTGCAGTAGTTATAAGCAAAAATAGACATTTTTTATGTCTCGTGACCAGTAGGGGGCAGTGTGACGAAATGGTGCATGCACCCTCAGGTCATCACTGTTATGACATATACCAAGTCTCATATTAATACGCAAAAGTTTTGCGAAGATACAGGCTCAAACACATTTTGGCGTGCTCGCCCTCGCATTCTTTGATGCGTTATACGACAACGGATAGGTCTCCCGAAAATCTTTTGATAACTTTTTGTCTAGAGTGTCTCTAGATGATGCATACCAAAAATCAAGCCAATCACACAAGCGCTCTAGGAGGAGTTCGAAAAAGTAGGTGTTCAATATAATTCAAAATGGCCGACAGGAAGTAGGTTTGACTCAGACGTATTTGGTACAGTCGGACTCAGCATGAGCCAAGGAATCAATAGAGTGAAGTCTTATGTCATAGTGGCAATTTAATCAAATGATATAAAGATTAAAAAAAATGTTTTACATATCCTGACCACTAGGTGGCGCCGTCCTAAAGATTTATAGGTGCGCTCAGAACATGTCACTGATGAACCATGCCAAATTTCGTAGCGATACGCCATTCTGTTTGTGAAATACTGAACTTAATGAGAAAATTCAAAATGGCCGACACCCAAAATGGCCGACCGAAAACCGTTTGGTATCGTTTGACTCGGCATGCTTCAAGGAATCTAACAAGACCACCTCCATGATTTTAGACTCAAGTTTGAAGTAGTTATAAGCGAAAATAGGCATTTTTCGAATCTCGTGACCACTAGGTGGCGCTGTGACGAAACGTTGCAGGCACCCTCAGGTCATGACTGTTATGACATATACCAAGTTTCGTGTCGATACAATAAAGTTTTGCGAAGATAAGGCCTCACGTCCGTTTTGGCGTTCTCGCCGCCATATATGTTGTCAATTTATACGAGAACGCATTGGTCTATCAAAAAGCTTTTGATAACTTTTTGTCTTGGGTGTCTCTAGATGCTACATACCAAAGGACATGCAAATCAGACAAACGGTCTAGGAGGAGTTCGAAAAAGTAGGTTTTATGAAAAATTCAAAATGGCGGAAAGATGTGCATGACACAAATGACATCAATGTGTGCATTTGAATCATCATGAGCCAAGGATTCAGAGGAAACAAGAATTTAGTTTCTAGGACTCACGGGTCAGAAGTTATGAGCATGAACATAAGTGGATTTTTGGACTGTTGGTGGCGCTGCCAAACATGGCAAAAATGATTCATACGTGATGACGGTCATGATTCAAGATCTAAGTTTGCATTAGTTTTAGGGAAAAAATTGCAATTTTTTGTATCTTGAGACCACTAGGTGGCACTGTGCCGAAACAATAGATGGTGCCTCAGGCCATGACTGTGATGACACATACCAAATTTAGTGTAAATACGATAAAGCGATACGGAGATATAGCCTTAAATGACTAGACCACTAGGGGGCACTGACCAAAACAATAGATGGTGACTCAGGTCACGATTGTGATGACACCCACCAAATTTGGTGTAAATACGATAAAGAGATGCAGAGATATAGCTTCAAATCTCTTGACCACTAGGGGGCGCCAAAAAGTTTACAAGCCTTCTCAGAACATGTAGCTGATGAACCATACCAAGTTTCATAACAATACGCAATTGCGTTTCTGAAATGCTTGAACTTAAAAAAAAACTCAAAATGGCCGACACACAAAATGGCCGACCAAAAACCATTTGGTATCGTTTGACTCGGCATGCCTCACGAAATCTAACAAGACTACTCTCATAATTTTACATTTAAGTTTGCAGTAGTTATAAGCAAAAATAGAAATTTTTATATCTCGTGACCACTAGGGGGCGCTGTGACGAAACGGTGCATGCACCCTTACGTCATCACTGTTATGACATATACCAGGTCTCATATCAATACGCAAAAGTTTTGCGAAGATACAGGCTCAAACACATTTTGGCGTGCTCGCCCTCGCATTCTTTGATGTGTTATACGACAACGGATAGGTCTACCGAAAAGCTTTTGATAACTTTTTGTCTAGAGTGTCTCTAGATGATGCGTACCAAAAATCAAGCCAATCAAACAAGCGCTCTAGGAGGAGTTCGAAAAAGTAGGTGTTCAATATAATTCAAAATGGCCGACAGGAAGTAGGTTTGACTCAGACATATTTGGTACCGTCGGACTTAGCACGAGCCAAGGAATCAATAGAGTGAAGTCTCATGTCAGTGTGGCAAATGAATCAAATGCTATAAAGATTTTAAACAATTTCTTTACATATCCTGACCACTAGGTGGCGCTGTCCTAAAGATTTATAGGTGCGTTCAGAACATGTCACTGATGAAACATGCCAAATTTCGTAGCGATACGCCATTTTGTTTGTGAAATACTGAACTTAATGAGAAAATTCAAAATGGCCGACACCCAAAATGGCCAACCGAAAACCGTTTGTTATCGTTTGACTCGGCATGCCTCAAGGAATCTAACAAAACCACCTTCATGATTTTAGACTCAAGTTTGAAGTAGTTATAAACAAAAATAAGCATTTTTCGAATCTCGTGACCACTAGGTGGTGCTGAGACGAAACGTTGCAGGCACCCTCAGGTCATGACTGTAATGACATATACCAAGTTTCGTGTCGATACACAAAAGTTTTGCGAAGATACGGCCTCACGTCCGTTTTGGCGTGCTCGCCGCCTTATATGTTGTCACTGTATACGAGAACGCATTGGTCTATCAAAAAGCTTTTGATAACTTTTTGTCTGGGGTGTCTCTAGATGCTACATACCAAATGACATGCAAATCGGACAAACGCTCTAGGAGGAGTTCGAAAAAGTAGGTTTTACGGAAAATTCAAAATGGCGGAAAGATGTGCATGACACAAATGACATCAATGTGTGCAATTGAATCATCATGAGCCAAGGATTCAGAGGAAACAAGAATTTATTGTCTAGGACTCACGGGTCAGAAGTTATGAGCATGAACATAAGTGGATTTTTGGACTGTTGGTGGCGCTAGAGGGTTTGAGTTAGACACACCAATGTTGCTATAGTAACTTCTAAGACTGTCCTCTACATGTGTGCCAAATTACATAACTTTCCTACGTACGGTTCTATGGGCTGCCATTGACTTCAATGGCGGAAGAACTAGGATGAATAATAATAAGAAAACTAACAATAACAATAGGTGTCTACGCCACTTCGTGGCTTGACCCCTAAATATAGCTGCAAGCAGCAATACCGGGGTCAAGCCAAAACCAGTAGATGGCGCAATGACAAAAATGTGCATGCAACATCAGGTCATGATTATGTTACTTCTAGCTAGTTTAATGACTATACACTTTAGTTTAGTGAAGAGACAGTTGTAAGACCATAGGGCTGGCTTGATATCAAAGGTTTTGTTCAATTATAAGGCCATCTAGTGGTGCAAGCATACAAATTTTTTGTGTAGCCTCAAAATGTGCTCATGCATCAGCGTATCAAATCTGGTGAAAAAATATCTTTTCGTTACGAAGTTACAACTATTTATGTGTAAAAAACACAAAATTTGAAGGTAATTTTTCGTTTTTTGCAATTTTCGGCCATTTCTGATGAAAATTTTAATATAATGCCAATAGAACTTTTTGTTCAGAAGGTAAGGTTAGTTTCTTCCTATGGTGTTTTTGAGTCAATCGGAATAATGCTCGCGGAGATATTCGCGCATGTTTTTTAAGCGCTATTTTGATGCACAGGGCTAACCCTAAGGCGGATTCTGGCATGTTTGGTATCGTTGGACTCGGCAACTATTCAAAACTCTAAAGAAACAAGTCCCGTGAAAATACGTCATTCACAGCCAAAGTTATAGGCGTATAAAACATTCGTCTGGCCACTAGGTGGCGCTGCAACAAAACTGGGCATGCACCCTCAATTCTTGACTGGAATCTCACGTACCAAGTTTCGTGTCAATAGGTCTAAGTTTGGCAAAGATACATCCTAAAATCTGTTTTTTTGTACGCTACGTAAAATTTGTTGACGCGCTATACGACAACGTATTGGTTTATCAAAATTCTTTTAATAACTTTTTGCCGTGAGGGTCTCTAGATGCTACATACCAATTTTCTTGGCAATCGGGTAAAAACCCTAGGACGAGTTCGCAAAAGTAGGTTTTACGAATAATTCAAAATGGCGGAAAAATTGTCATGACGGAAAATGACGTCATAGGGTAAAATCGAATCGTCTTGAGCCAAGGAATAATAGGAAACAAGAATTTCGTTTCTAGGACTTACGGATCAGAAGTTATACGCAAAAACATAAGTGCAACTTTGGACTGTTGGTGGCGCTAGCGGGTTAGACATAGAGACTCCAAATTTGCTATGGGGACACATTGGACTGTCCTTTATCAGTGTGCCAAATTTCATAACTTTCCTACGTACGGTTCTATAGGCTGCCATAGACCGCAATGGCGGAAGAAGAAGAAGAATAACTAATAATTATAATAATAAGAAAACTAACGGATACAATAGGGGTCTTCGCCCATTCTGGGCTTGACCCCTAAATATTGCTGCAAGCAGCGATACCGGGGTCAAGCCAAACATGGCAAAAATGATTCATACGTGATGACGGTCATGATTCAAGATCTAAGTTTGCATTAGTTTTAGGGAAAAAATTGCAATTTTTTGTATCTTGAGACCACTAGGTGGCACTGTGCCGAAACAATAGATGGTGCCTCAGGCCATGACTGTGATGACACATACCAAATTTAGTGTAAATACGATAAAGCGATACGGAGATATAGCCTTAAATGACTTGACCACTAGGGGGCACTGACCAAAACAATAGATGGTGACTCAGGTCATGATTGTGATGACACCCACCAAATTTGGTGTAAATACGATAAAGAGATGCAGAGATATAGCTTCAAATCTCTTGACCACTAGGGGGCGCCAAAAAGTTTACAAGCCCTCTCAGAACATGTTGCTGATGAACCAAACCAAGTTTCATAACAATACGCAATTGCGTTTCTGAAATGCTTGAACTAAAAAAAAACTCAAAATGGCCGACACACAAAATGGCCGACCAAAAACCATTTGGTATCGTTTGACTCGGCATGCCTCACGAAATCTAACAAGACTACTCTCATAATTTTACATTTAAGTTTGCAGTAGTTATACGCAAAAATAGAAATTTTTATATCTCGTGACCACTAGGGGGCGCTGTGACGAAACGGTGCATGCACCCTTACGTCATCACTGTTATGACATATACCAGGTCTCATATCAATACGCAAAAGTTTTGCGAAGATACAGGCTCAAACACATTTTGGCGTGCTCGCCCTCGCATTCTTTGATGTGTTATACGACAACGGATAGGTCTACCGAAAAGCTTTTGATAACTTTTTGTCTAGAGTGTCTCTAGATGATGCGTACCAAAAATCAAGCCAATCAAACAAGCGCTCTAGGAGGAGTTCGAAAAAGTAGGTGTTCAATATAATTCAAAATGGCCGACAGGAAGTAGGTTTGACTCAGACATATTTGGTACCGTCGGACTTAGCACGAGCCAAGGAATCAATAGAGTGAAGTCTCATGTCAGTGTGGCAAATGAATCAAATGCTATAAAGATTTTAAACAATTTCTTTACATATCCTGACCACTAGGTGGCGCTGTCCTAAAGATTTATAGGTGCGCTCAGAACATGTCACTGATGAACCATGCCAAATTTCGTAGCGATACGCCATTTTGTTTGTGAAATACTGAACTTAATGAGAAAATTCAAAATGGCTGACACCCAAAATGGCCGACCGAAAACCGTTTGTTATCATTTGACTCGGCATGCCTCAAGGAATCTAACAAAACCACCTTCATGATTTTAGACTCAAGTTTGAAGTAGTTATAAGCAAAAATAAGCATTTTTCGAATCTCGTGACCACTAGGTGGCGCTGAGACGAAACGTTGCAGGCACCCTCAGGTCATGACTGTAATGAGATATACCAAGTTTCGTGTCGATACACAAAAGTTTTGCGAAGATACGGCCTCACGTCCGTTTTGGCGTGCTCGCCGCCTTATATGTTGTCACTGTATACGAGAACGCATTGGTCTATCAAAAAGCTTTTGATAAGTTTTTGTCTGGGGTGTCTCTAGATGCTACATACCAAATGACATGCAAATCGGACAAACGCTCTAGGAGGAGTTCGAAAAAGTAGGTTTTACGGAAAATTCAAAATGGCGGAAAGATGTGCATGACACAAATGACATCAATGTGTGCAATTGAATCATCATGAGCCAAGGATTCAGAGGAAACAAGAATTTATTGTCTAGGACTCACGGGTCAGAAGTTATGAGCATGAACATAAGTGGATTTTTGGACTGTTGGTGGCGCTAGAGGGTTTGAGTTAGACACACCAATGTTGCTATAGTAACTTCTAAGACTGTCCTCTACATGTGTGCCAAATTACATAACTTTCCTACGTACGGTTCTATGGGCTGCCATTGACTTCAATGGCGGAAGAACTAGGATGAATAATAATAAGAAAACTAACAATAACAATAGGTGTCTACGCCACTTCGTGGCTTGACCCCTAAATATAGCTGCAAGCAGCGATACCGGGGTCAAGCCAAACATGGCAAAAATGATTCATACGTGATGACGGTCATGATTCAAGATCTAAGTTTGCATTAGTTTTAGGGAAAAAATTGCAATTTTTTGTATCTTGAGACCACTAGGTGGCACTGTGCCGAAACAATAGATGGTGCCTCAGGCCATGACTGTGATGACACATACCAAATTTAGTGTAAATACGATAAAGCGATACGGAGATATAGCCTTAAATGACTTGACCACTAGGGGGCACTGACCAAAACAATAGATGGTGACTCAGGTCATGATTGTGATGACACCCACCAAATTTGGTGTAAATACGATAAAGAGATGCAGAGATATAGCTTCAAATCTCTTGACCACTAGGGGGCGCCAAAAAGTTTACAAGCCCTCTCAGAACATGTTGCTGATGAACCATACCAAGTTTCATAACAATACGCAATTGCGTTTCTGAAATGCTTGAACTAAAAAAAAACTCAAAATGGCCGACACACAAAATGGCCGACCAAAAACCATTTGGTATCGTTTGACTCGGCATGCCTCACGAAATCTAACAAGACTACTCTCATAATTTTACATTTAAGTTTGCAGTAGTTATAAGCAAAAATAGAAATTTTTATATCTCGTGACCACTAGGGGGCGCTGTGACGAAACGGTGCATGCACCCTTACGTCATCACTGTTATGACATATACCAGGTCTCATATCAATACGCAAAAGTTTTGCGAAGATACAGGCTCAAACACATTTTGGCGTGCTCGCCCTCGCATTCTTTGATGTGTTATACGACAACGGATAGGTCTACCGAAAAGCTTTTGATAACTTTTTGTCTAGAGTGTCTCTAGATGATGCGTACCAAAAATCAAGCCAATCAAACAAGCGCTCTAGGAGGAGTTCGAAAAAGTAGGTGTTCAATATAATTCAAAATGGCCGACAGGAAGTAGGTTTGACTCAGACATATTTGGTACCGTCGGACTTAGCACGAGCCAAGGAATCAATAGAGTGAAGTCTCATGTCAGTGTGGCAAATGAATCAAATGCTATAAAGATTTTAAACAATTTCTTTACATATCCTGACCACTAGGTGGCGCTTTCCTAAAGATTTATAGGTGCGCTCAGAACATGTCACTGATGAACCATGCCAAATTTCGTAGCGATACGCCATTTTGTTTGTGAAATACTGAACTTAATGAGAAAATTCAAAATGGCCGACACCCAAAATGGCCGACCGAAAACCGTTTGTTATCGTTTGACTCGGCATGCCTCAAGGAATCTAACAAAACCACCTTCATGATTTTAGACTCAAGTTTGAAGTAGTTATAAGCAAAAATAAGCATTTTTCGAATCTCGTGACCACTAGGTGGCGCTGAGACGAAACGTTGCAGGCACCCTCAGGTCATGACTGTAATGACATATACCAAGTTTCGTGTCGATACACAAAAGTTTTGCGAAGATACGGCCTCACGTCCGTTTTGGCGTGCTCGCCGCCTTATATGTTGTCACTGTATACGAGAACGCATTGGTCTATCAAAAAGCTTTTGATAACTTTTTGTCTGGGGTGTCTCTAGATGCTACATACCAAATGACATGCAAATCGGACAAACGCTCTAGGAGGAGTTCGAAAAAGTAGGTTTTACGGAAAATTCAAAATGGCGGAAAGATGTGCATGACACAAATGACATCAATGTGTGCAATTGAATCATCATGAGCCAAGGATTCAGAGGAAACAAGAATTTATTGTCTAGGACTCACGGGTCAGAAGTTATAAGCATGAACATAAGTGGATTTTTGGACTGTTGGTGGCGCTAGAGGGTTTGAGTTAGACACACCAATGTTGCTATAGTAACTTCTAAGACTGTCCTCTACATGTGTGCCAAATTACATAACTTTCCTACGTACGGTTCTATGGGCTGCCATTGACTTCAATGGCGGAAGAACTAGGATGAATAATAATAAGAAAACTAACAATAACAATAGGTGTCTACGCCACTTCGTGGCTTGACCCCTAATTATTATAATAAAAAGAAAACTAACGGATACAATAGGGGTCTTCGCCCCTTCGGGGCTTGACCCCTAATAAGAAGAAGAAGAAAACTAACAATAACAATAGGTGTCTACGCCACTTCGTGGCTTGACCCCTAATAATAAGAAAACTAACAATAACAATAGGTGTCTACGCCACTTCGTGGCTTGACCCCTAAATATAGCTGCAAGCAGCAATGCCGGGGTCAAGCCAAAAAGGGCACAGAAGAAAGTAAAGTTGAAATCGGATGAGCAGTTTAAAGAACCTAGGAAAATCTATTGATTTTAGACTAAATAATATAACAGTTATCAGCAAAAAACTGTGTTTTCATTCAGTGTAATCTCTCCCTCTCTACTTGAGGAGCATTGACAACTAAAACACTGAAGAAAATGTGAGTGGTGCTTGCAGTGGCAATACTCAGCTCACAAAATGTTACAGTGGTGTTAATGAGTCAAAAGAGACCACCCCCATGTCTCTACAATGTTCTGACGCAGAGATATAGCTCTTGCAAAAACGGTTGATAAGGTATCCTAATTGGTTGCTAAGGAGTTAATTGGCATGCACCAATGATCTCCAAGCCATGAAAGGAATAATACATGATAACCCAAGATTTTAGATGTACTGTTGGAGTAGTTTTAGGCAAAAATACCATATTTCTATCTCAAAACCACTAGGTGGCACAATGACAAAGTTGTGCATGCAACCTCAGGTCATAACTGTGTTACATCTAGCTAGTTTTATGACTATACACTTTAGTTTATTGAAGAAACAGTTGTATGACCATAGGGTGGCTTGATTTCAAAGTTTTTATTCAATTATAAGGCCAACTAGTGGTGCAAGCATACAATTTTTTTGTGTAGCCTCAGACTGTGGTCGTACATCAGCGTATCAAATCTGGTGAAAAAATCTCTTTTCGTTGCGAAGTTATAACCATTTATGTGTAAAAAATGCAAAATTTAAAGGTAATTTTTCGTTTTTTGCATTTTTCTGCCATTTCTGATAAAAATTTTAATATAACGCCAATAGAACTTTTTGTTCAGAAGGTAACGCATTGTTCTTCCTATGGTGTTTTCGAGTCGATCGGAATAACGCTCGCGGAGATATTCGCGCGTGTTTTTTAAGTGCTATTTTGCTGCGCAGGGTTAACCGTATGACGAATCCTGGCATGTTTGGTATCGTTGGACTCGGCGACTACTCAGGACTCCAAAAAACCAAGTCCCGTGAAAATACTTTTATCGCAGTCAAAGTTATAGGCGTATAGTACATTCGTCTGGCCACTAGGTGGCGCTGCAACGAAACTGTGCATGCACACTCAATTCCTGACTGGCATCTCAAGTACCAAGTATCGTGTCAATAGGCCTAAGTTTGGCGAAGATACAGCCTAAACTCTGTTTTTTTGCGCTCTATGTAAAATTTGTTGACGCGCTATACGAGAACGGATTGGTTTATCGAAATTCTTTTAATAAATTTTTGCCTTAAGTGTCTCTAGATGCTGCATACCGATTTTCGTGGCAATCGGGTAAAAACTGTAGGACGAGTTCGCAATAGTAGGTTTTACAAATAATTCAAAATGGCGGAAAAATTTTCATGACGGAAAATAACGTCATAGGGTCTAATCGAATCGTCTTGAGCCAATGAATTATAGGAAGCAAGAATTTTGTTTCTAGGACTTATGGATCAGAAGTTATAAGCAAAAACATAAGTGCAACTTTGGACTGTTGTTGGCGCTAGCGGGTTAGAGATAGAGACTCCAAATTTGCTGTGGGGACACATTGGACTATCCTCTATCAGTTTGCCAAATTTCATAACTTTCCTACGTACGGTTCTATGGGCTGCCATAGACCGCAATGGCGGAAGAAGAAAAATTTACTAACAGAAACAATTACCAATATAGCTGCAAGCAGCGATACCGGGGTCAAGCCAAACATGGCAAAAAATGATTCATATGTGATGACTGTCATGGTTTAAGATCTAAGTTTGCATTATTTTTTTGAAAAAAAGCATTTTTTTCGTATCTTGAGACCACTAGGTGGCACTGTGCCGAAAGAATAGATGGTGCCTCAGGTCATGACTGTGATGACACATACCAAATTTAGTGTAAATACAATAAAGCGATACGGAGATATAGCCTTAAATGACTTGACCACTAGGGGGCACTGACCAAAAAATAAATTGTGACTCAGGTCTTGATTGTGATGACACCCACCAAATTTGGTGTAAATACAATAAAGAGATGCAGAGATATAGCCTTAAATGACTTGACCACTAGGGGGCACTGACCAAAAAATTAATTGTGACTCAGGTCTTGATTGTGATGACACCCACCAAATTTGGTGTAAATACGATAAAGAGATGCAGAGATATAGCTTCAAATCTCTTGACCACTAGGGGGCGCCAAAAAGTTTACAAGTCCTCCCAGAACATCTTGCTGATGAACCATACCAAGTTTCATAACAATACGCAATTGCGTTTCTGAAATACTTTTAATTCTGAAAAATTCTAAGTGGCCGACACACAAAATGGCCGACCAAAAAATATTTGGTATCGTTTGACTCGCCATGCCTCACGAAATCTAACAAGACCAGTCTCATAATTTTACATTCAAATTTGCAGTAGTTATAAGCAAAAATAGACATTTTTTATATCTCGTGACCAGTAGGGGGCAGTGTGACGAAATGGTGCATGCACCCTCAGGTCATCACTGTTATGACATATACCAAGTCTCATATTAATACGCAAAAGTTTTGCGAAGATACAGGCTCAAACACATTTTGGCGTGCTCGCCCTCGCATTCTTTGATGCGTTATACGACAACGGATAGGTCTCCCGAAAATCTTTTGATAAATTTTTGTCTAGAGTGTCTCTAGATGATGTATACCAAAAATCAAGCCAATCACACAAGCGCTCTAGGAGGAGTTCGAAAAAGTAGGTGTTCAATATATTTCAAAATGGCCGACAGGAAGTAGGTTTGACTCAGACGTATTTGGTACAGTCGGACTCAGCATGAGCCAAGGAATCAATAGAGTGAAGTCTTATGTCATAGTGGCAATTTAATCAAATGATATAAAGATTTAAAAAAAATTTTTTACATATCCTGACCACTAGGTGGCGCCGTCCTAAAGATTTATAGGTGCGCTCAGAACATGTCACTGATGAACCATGCCAAATTTCGTAGCGATACGCCATTCTGTTTGTGAAATACTGAACTTAATGAGAAAATTCAAAATGGCCGACACCCAAAATGGCCGACCGAAAACCGTTTGGTATCGTTTGACTCGGCATGCTTCAAGGAATCTAACAAGACCACCTCCATGATTTTAGACTCAAGTTTGAAGTAGTTATAAGCGAAAATAGGCATTTTTCGAATCTCGTGACCACTAGGTGGCGCTGTGACGAAACGTTGCAGGCACCCTCAGGTCATGACTGTTATGACATATACCAAGTTTCGTGTCGATACAATAAAGTTTTGCGAAGATAAGGCCTCACGTCCGTTTTGGCGTGCTCGCCGCCATATATGTTGTCAATTTATACGAGAACGCATTGGTCTATCAAAAAGCTTTTGATAACTTTTTGTCTTGGGTGTCTCTAGATGCTACATACCAAAGGACATGCAAATCGGACAAACGGTCCAGGAGGAGTTAGAAAAATTAGGTTTTACGAAAAATTCAAAATGGCGGAAAGATGTGCATGACACAAATGACATAATGTGTGCATTTGAATCATCATGAGCCAAGGATTCAGAGGAAACAAGAATTTAGTTTCTAGGACTCACGGGTCAGAAGTTATGAGCATGAACATAAGTGGATTTTTGGACTGTTGGTGGCGCTAGAGGGTTTGAGTCAGACACACCAATGTTGCTATAGTAACTTCTGAGAATGTCCTCTACATGTGTGCCAAAATTCATAACTTTCCTATGTACGGTTCTATGGGCTGCCATTGACTTTCGGCGGAAGAACGAGGAAGAAAAATAATAATAAATATAGCTGCAAGCAGCGATACCGGGGTCAAGCCAAACATGGCAAAAAATGATTCATACGTGATGACTGCCAAGATTTAACATCTAAGTTTGCATTAGTTTTATGAAATAAAGCACTTTTTTCGTATCTTGAGACCACTAGGTGGCACTGTGCCGAAAGAATAGTTGGTGCCTCAGGTCATGACTGTGATGACACATACCAAATTTAGTGTAAATACAATAAAGCGATACGGAGATATAGCCTTAAATGACTTGACCACTAGGGGGCACTGACCAAAAAATAAATTGTGACTCAGGTCTTGATTGTGATGACACCCACCAAATTTGGTGTGAATACAATAAAGAGATGCAGAGATATAGCCTTAAATGACTTGACCACTAGGGGGCACTGACCAAAAAATTAATTGTGACTCAGGTCTTGATTGTGATGACACCCACCAAATTTGGTGTAAATACGATAAAGAGATGCAGAGATATAGCTTCAAATCTCTTGACCACTAGGGGGCACCGAAAAGTTTACAAGTCCTCCCAACATGTTGCTGATGAACCATGCCAAGTTTCATAACAATACGCAATTGCGTTTCTGAAATACTTGAACTTAAAGAAAAATTCAAAATGGCCGACACACAAAATGGCCGACCAAAAACCATTTGGTATCGTTTGACTCGACATGCCTCACGAATTCTAACAAGACCAGTCTCATAATTTTACATTCAAATTTGCAGTAGTTATAAGCAAAAATAGAATTTTTTTATATCTCGTGACCAGTAGGGGGCAGTGTGACGAAATAGTGCATGCACCCTCAGGTCATCACTGTTATGACATATACCAAGTCTCATATTAATACGCAAAAGTTTTGCGAAGATACAGGCTCAAAGACATTTTGGCGTGCTCGCCCTCGCATTCTTTGATGCGTTATACGACAACGGATAGGTCTACCGAAAATCTTTTGATAACTTTTTGTCTAGAGTGTCTCTAGTTGATGCATACCAAAAATCAAGCCAATCACACAAGCGCTCTAGGAGGAGTTCGAAAAAGTAGGTGTTCAATATAATTCAAAATGGCCGACAGGAAGTAGGTTTGACTCAGACATATTTGGTACAGTCGGACTCAGCATGAGCCAAGGAATCAATAGAGTGAAGTCTTATGTCATAGTGGCAATTTAATCAAATGACATAAAGATTTAAAAACATTTTTTTACATATCCTGACCACTAGGTGGCGCCATCCTAAAGATTTATAGGTGCGCTCAGAACATGTCACTGATGAACCATGGCAAATTTCGTAGCGATACGCCATTCTGTTTGTGAAATACTGAACTTAATGAGAAAATTCAAAATGGCCGACACCCAAAATGGCCGAACGAAAACCGTTTGGTATCGTTTGACTCGGCATGCCTCAAGGAATCTAACAAGACCACCTTCATGATTTTAGACTCAAGTTTGAAGTAGTTATAAGCGAAAATAGGCATTTTTCGAATCTCGTGACCACTAGGTGGCGCTGTGACGAAACGTAGCAGGCACCCTCAGGTCATGACTGTAATGACATATACCAAGTTTCGTGTCGATACAATAAAGTTTTGCGAAGATAAGGCCTCACGTCCGTTTTGGCGTGCTCGCCGCCATATATGTTGTCAATTTATATGAGAACGCATTGGTCTATCAAAAAGCTTTTGATAACTTTTTGTCTTGGGTGTCTCTAGATGCTACATACCAAAGGACATGCAAATCGGACAAACGGTCTAGGAGGAGTTCGAAAAAGTAGGTTTTACGAAAAATTCAAAATGGCGGAAAGATGTGCATGACACAAATGACATCAATGTGTGCATTTGAATCATCATGAGCCAAGGATTCAGAGGAAACAAGAATTTAGTTTCTAGGACTCACGGGTCAGAAGTTATGAGCATGAACATAAGTGGATTTTTGGACTGTTGGTGGCGCTAGAGGGTTTGAGTCAGATACACCAATGTTGCTATAGTAACTTCTAAGACCGTCCTCTACATGTGTGCCAAATTTCATAACTTTCCTATGTACGGTTCTATGGGCTGCCATTGACTTCAATGGCGGAAGAACTAGGAAGAATAATAATAAGAAAACTAACAATAACAATAGGTGTCTACGCCACTTCGTGGCTTGACCCCTAATAATAAATATAGCTGCAAGCAGCAATCACCGGGGTCAAGCCAAAAAGGGCACAGAAGAAAGAAAAGTTGAGTTCGGATGAGCAGTTTAAAGTACCTAGGAAAATCTCTTGATTTCAGACAAAACAATATAACAGTTATCAGCAAAAAAGCTGTTCTCATTTAGTGAAATCTCTCCCTCTCTTTCGACGAGCATTGATAACTAGAACACTGACGTAAAAATGAGTGGTGCTTGCAGTGGCAATACTCAGCTCACAAAATGTTACAGTGGTGTTAATGAGTCAAAAGAGCCCACCCCCGTGTCTCTACGATGTTCTGACGCAGAGATATAGCTCTTGCAAAAATGGTTGATAAGGTATTCTCATTGGTTGCTAGGGAGTGAATTGGCAACCACCAGTGATTATAGTCAAAGCCATGAAAGGAATAATCCATGATGACTAATGTTTTTAGATGTGTTGTTGCATTAGTTTTAGGCAAAAAATGCCATATTTCTATCTCAAAACCAGTAGGTGGCGCAATGAAAAAATTGTGCATGCAACCTCAGGTCATAACTGTGTTACATCTAGCTAGTTTTATGACTATACACTTTAGTTTAGTGAAGAAACAGTTGTATGACCATAGGGTGGCTTGATTTCAAAGGTTTTGATCAACTATAAGGCCAACTAGTGGTGCAAGCATACAATTTTTTTTGTGTAGCCTCAGACTGTGGTCGTACATCAGCGTATCAAATCTGGTGAAAAAATCTCTTTTCGTTGCGAAGTTATAATTTATGTGTAAAAAACACAAAATTTAAAGGTAATTTTTCGTTTTTTGCAATTTTCGGCCATTTCTGATGAAAATTTTAATATAACGCCAATAGAACTTTTTGTTCAGAAGGTAATACAATGTTCTTCCTATGGTGTTTTCGAGTCGATCAGAATGACGCTCGCGGAGTTATTTGCGCGTGTTTTTTTAAGCGCTGTTTTGCTGCACAGGGCTAACCGTAAAGGAAAATCTGGCATGTTTGGTATCGTGGGACTCGGCAACTATTCAGGACTTCAATGAAACAAGTCTCGTAAAAATACGTCAATCAGAGCCAAAGTTATAGGCATGTAAAGCATTTGTCTGACCACTAGGTGGCGCTGCAACGAAACTGTGCATGCACCCTCAGTTCCTGACTGGCATCTCAAGTACCAAGTGTCGTGTCAATAGGCCTAAGTTTGACGAAGATACAGCCTAAAATCTGTTTTTTGCGCTCTACGTAAAATTTGTTAACGCGCTATATGACAACGGATTGGTTTATCGAAATTCTTTTGATAACTTTTTGCCGTGAGGGTCTCTAGATGCTACATACCAATTTTCGCGACAATCGGGTAAAAACTCTAGGACGAGTTCGCAAAAGTAGGTTTTACGAATAATTCAAAATGGCGGAAAAATTTTCATGACGGAAAATTACGTCATAGGGTCAAATCGAATCGGCTTGAGCCAAGGAATCAGAGGAAACAAGAATTTCGTTTCTAGGACTTACGGATCAGAAGTTATAAAGTTTAGTTTAGTTTCAACTTTGGACTGTTGGTGGCGCTATCGGGTTAGAGATAGAGACTCCAAATTTGCTGTGGGGACACATTGGACTGTCCTTTATCAGTGTGCCAAATTTCATAACTTTCCTACGTACGGTTCTATGGGCTGCCATAGACCGCAATGGCGGAAGAAGAAAAATTTACTAACAGAAACAATTGCCAATATAGCTGCAAGCAGCAATGCCGGGGTCAAGCCGAAAAGGGCACAAAAGGATGTAAAATTGAGATTGGATAAGCAGATTGAAGAACCTAGGTAAACCTAATAATTTTAGATGAAAAAACAAAAAAGTTATCAACAAAAATAATCTAAGTTCTTGTCTACTGCAATCGTCCTTCTGTTATTGACAATCATGGAACATTAGAGCACTGAAGGACATGTGAGTGGTGTTTGCAGTGGCAAAACATCATGTTACAACAAGTTTAATTAGTCAAAAGAGACCATCCCCGTGTCTCTATGATGTTCTGATGCAGAGAAAAAGCTCTTGCAAAAACGGTTGATAAGGTATTCTCATTGGTTGCTAGGGATTGAATTGGCAACCACCAATGATTATACTCCAAGCCATGGAGGAATAATCAAGGAATAATCCATGAAGACTCATGGTTTTAGATGTGTTGTTGCAGTAGTTTTAGGCAAAAATAGCAATTTTCTATCTCAAAACCACTAGGTGGCGCTATGACAAATCTGTGCATGCAACCTTAGGTCATGACTGCGTTACATCTAGCTAGTTTCATGACTATACACTTTAGTTTAGCTATAAAATAGTTGTATGACCATAGGGCTTGCTTGATATGAAAGATTTTGTTCAATTATAGGGCCACCTAGTGGTGCAAGCATACAATTTTTTTGTTTGGCCTCAGAATGTGCTCATACATCAGTGTATCAAATCTGGTGTAAAAATCTCATTTTGTTGCAGAGTTATAACCATTTATGTGTAAAAACACCAAATTTAAAGGTGATTTTTAGTTTTTTGCAATTTTCGGCCATTTCTGATGAAAATTTTAATATAACGCCAATAGAACTGTTTGTTCAGAAGGTAAGGTTAGTTTCTTCCTATGGTGTTTTCGAGTCGATCGGAAAAACGTTCGCGGAGATATTCACGGGTGTTTTTTAAGCGCTATTTTGCTCCGCAGGGTTAACCGTAAGACGAATTCTGACATGTTTGGTATCGTTGGACTCTGCAACTATTCAGAACTCCAAAGAAACAAGTCCCGTGAAAATACGTCAAGCGGAGCCAAAGTTATAGGCCTATAAAACATTCGTCTGGCCACTAGGTGGCGCTGCAACAAAACTGTGCATGCACCCTCAGTTCCTGACTGGCATCTCAAGTACCAAGTTTCGTTTCAATAGGCCTAAGTTTGGTGAAGATACAGCCTAAAATCTGTTTTTTGCGCTCTACGTAAAATGTGTTGACACGCTATACAAAAACGGATTGGTTTATCGAAATTCTTTTAATAACTTTTAGCCGTGAGGGTCTCTAGATGCTGCATACAGATTTTCGTGGCAATCGGGTAAAAACTCTAGGACGAGTTCGCAAAAGTAGGTTTTATGAATAATTCAAAATGGCGGAAAAATTTTCATGACGGAAAATGACGTCATAGGGTACAATCGAATCGTCTTGAGCCAGGGAATCAGAGGAAACAAGAATTTTATTTCTAGGACTTATGGATCAGAAGTTATAAGCAAAAACATAAGTGCAAATTTGGACTGTTGGTGGCGCTAGCGGGTTAGAGATAGAGACTCCAAAATTGCTATGGATATTATTTGGATTGTCCTCTATCAGTGTGCCAAATTTCATAACTTTCCTACGTACGGTTCTATGGGCTGCCATAGACCGCAATGGCGGAAGAAGAAAAATTTACTAACAGAAACAATTGCCAATATAGCTGCAAGCAGCAATACCGGGGTCAAGCCGAAAAGGGCACAGAAGGATGTAAAGTTGCGTTTGGATAAGGAGACTGAAGAACCTAGGTAAACCTAATGATTTCAGATGAAAAAATGCAAAGGTAATCAACAAAAATAATCTATATTCTTGTCTACTGCAACTGTCCTTCGGTTATTGACAATCATGGAACATTAGAGCACTGAAGGACATGTATGTGATGCTTACAGTGGGCACATGGGTCACAACATGTTACAACAAGTTAAAAGAGTCAAAAGAGACCATCCCCATGTCTCTGTGATGTTCTGATACAGAGAAAAAGCTCTTGCAAAAACAGTTGATAACGTATTCTCATTGGTTGCTAGAGAGTAAATGGACATCCTCTAGTGATTATAGTCAAAGCCATGAAAGGAATAATCCATGATGACTCATGGTTTTAGATGTGTTGTTGCAGTAGTTTTAGGCAAAAAATGCCATATTCTATCTCAAAACCAGTAGGTGGCGCAATGACAAAATTCGTGCATGCAACCTCAGGTCATAAATGTGTTACATCTAGCTAGTTTTATGACTATACACTTTAGTTTAGTGAAGAAACAGTTGTATGACCATAGGGTGGCTTGATTTCAAAGGTTTTGTTCAATTATAAGGCCAACTAGTGGTGCAACCATACAATTTTTTTTGTGTAGCCTCAGACTGTAGTCGTACATCAGCGTATCAAATATGGTGAAAAAATCTCTTTGCGTTACGAAGTTATAACCATTTATGTGTAAAAACACAAAATTTAAAGGTAATTTTTCGTTTTTTGCAATTTTCGGCCATTTCTGATGAAAATTTTAATATAGTGCCAATAGAACTTTTTGTTCAGAAGGTAATGCAATATTCTTCCTATGATGTTTTCGAGTCGATCAGAATTACGCTCGCGGAGATATTCGCGCGTGTTTTTTAAGTGCTGTTTTGCTGCGCAGGGCTAACCGTAAGGCGAAATCTGGCATGTTTGGTATCGTTGGACTCGGCGACTATTCAGGACTCCTAAAAATCAAGTCCCGTCAAAATACGTTGATCACAGCCAAAGTTATAGGTGTAAAAAACATCTGTCTGGCCACTAGGTGGCGCTGCAACGAAACTGTGCATGCACACTCAGTTCCTGACTGGCATCACAACTACCAAGTGTCGTGTCAATAGGCCTAAGTTTGACGAAGATACAGCCTAAAATCTGTTTTTTTGCACTCTACGAAAATTTTGTTGACGCGCTATACGACAACGGATTGGTTTATCGAAATTCTTTTGATAACTTTTTGCCGTGAGGGTCTCTAGATGCTACATACCAATTTTCGCGGCAATCGGGTAAAAACTCTAGGACGAGTTCGCAAAAGTAGGTTTTACGAATAATTCAAAATGGCGGAAAAAATTTCATGACGGAAAATGACGTCATAGGGTCCAATCGAATCGGCTTGAGCCAAGGAATCAGAGGAAGCAAGAATTTTGTTTGTGGGACTTACGGATCAGAAGTTATAAGCAAAAACATAAGTGCAACTTTGGACTGTTGGTGGCGCTAGCGGGTTAGACATAGAGACTCCAAATTTGCTGTGGGGACACATTGGACTGTCCTTTATCAGTGTGCCAAATTTCATAACTTTCCTATGTACGGTTCTATGGGCTGCCATAGACCGCAATGGCGGAAGAAGAATAACTAATAATAATAATAATTATTATAAAAAGAAAACTAACGGATACAATAGGGGTCTTCGCCCCTTCGGGGCTTGACCCCTAAATATAGCTGCAAGCAGCAATCACCGGGGTCAAGCCAAAAAGGCACAGCAGAAAGTAAAGTTGACTTCGGATGAGCAGTTTAAAAAAACCTAGGAAAATCTCTTGATTTCAGACAAAACAATATAACAGTTATCAGCAAAAAAGCTGTGTTCTCATTTAGTGACAATTCTCCCTCTCTTTCAACGAGCATTGATAACTAGAACACTGAAGTAAAAATGAGTGGTGCTTGCAGTGGCAATACTCAGCTCACAAAATGTTACAGTGGTGTTAATGAGTCAAAAGAGCCCACCCCCATGTCTCTACGATGTTCTGACGCAGAGATATAGCTCTTGCAAAAACGGTTGATAAGGTATTCTCATTGGTTGCTAGGGAGTGAATTGGCAACCACAAGTGATTATAGTCAAAGCCATGAAAGGAATAATCCATGATGACTCATGGTTTTAGATGTGTTGTTGCAGTAGTTTTAGGCAAAAAATGCCATATTTCTATCTCAAAACCAGTAGGTGGCGCTATGACAAAATTGTGCATGCAACCTCAGGTCATAACTGTGTTACATCTAGCTAGTTTTATGACTATACATTTTAGTTTAGTGAAGAAACAGTTGTATTACCATAGGGTGGCTTGATTTCAAATGTTTTGTTCAATTATAAGGCCAACTAGTTGTGCAAGCATACATTTTTTTTGTGTAGCCTCAGACTGTGGTCGTACATCAGCGTATCAAATCTGGTGAAAAAATCTCTTTTTGTTGCGAAGTTATAACCATTTATGTGTAAAAAATGCTAAATTTAAAGGTAATTTTTCGTTTTTTGCATTTTTCGGCCATTTCTGATGAAAATTTTAATATAATGCCAAAAGAACTTTTTGTTCAGAAGGTAATGCAATGTTCTTCCTATGGTGTTTTCGAGTCGATCGGAATAACGCTCGCAGAGATATTCGCACGTGTTTTTTAAGTGCTATTTTGCTGCACAGGGCTAACCGTATGACGAAACCTGGCATGTTTGGTATCGTTGGACTCGACGACTACTCAGGACTCCAAAAAATCAAGTCCCGTGAAAATACTTTTATCGCAGCCAAAGTTATAGGCGTATAGAACATTCGTCTGGCCACTAGGTGGCGCTGCAACGAAACTGTGCATGCACCCTCAGTTCCTGACTGGCATCTCAAGTACCAGTACCAAGTGTCGTGTCAATAGGCCTAAGTTTGGCGAAGATACAGCCTAAAATCTGTTATTGTGCGCTCTACCTAAAATTCGTTGACGCGCTATACGACAACGGATTGGTTTATCGAAATTCTTTTAATAACTTTTTGCCTTGAGTGTCTCTAGATGCTGCATACCGATTTTTGAGGCAAACGGGCAAAAACTCTAGGACGAGTTCGCAAAAGTAGGTTTAACGAATAATTCAAAATGGCGGAAAAATTTCCATGACGAAAAAATGACGTCATAGGGTCCTATTGAATCGTCTTGAGCCAAGGAATCAGAGGAAACAAGAATTTCATTTCTGTGACTTACGGTTCAGAAGTTATAAGACAAAACGTAAGTGCAACTTTGGACTGTTGGTGGCGCTAGTGGGCTTGAGATAGAGACTCCAAATTTGCTGTGGATATTATTTGGACTGTCCTCTATCAGTGTGCCAAATTTCATAACTTTCCTACGTACGGTTCTATGGGCTGCCATAGACCGCAATGGCGGAAGAAGAAAAATTTACTAACAGAAACAATTGCCATATAGCTGCAAGCAGCAATGCCGGGGTCAAGCCAAAAAGGGCACAGAAAAAAGTAAAGTTGAATTCGGATGAGCAGTTTAAAGAACCTAAGAAAATCTCCTGATTTTAGATTAAGTAATATAACAGTTATCAGCAAAAAAGCTGTGTCTTCTCGAGGAGCATTGACAACTAGAACACTGAAGAAAATGTGAGTGGTGCTTGCAGTGGCAATTCTCAGCTCACAAAATGTTACAGTGGTGTTAATGAGTCAAAAGAGACCACCCCCATGTCTCTACGATGTTCTGATGCAGAGATATAGCTCTTGTAAAAAGGGTTGATAAGGTATCCTAATTGGTTGCTAAGGAGTTAATTGGCATGCACCAATGATCTCCAAGCCTTTAAAGGAATAATCCATGACGACCCAAGATTTTAGATGTACTGTTGGAGTAGTTTTAGGCAAAAATACCATATTTCTATCTCAAAACCACTAGGTGGCGCAATGACAAAGTTGTGCATGCAACCTCAGTTCATAGCTGTGTTACATCTAGCTAGTTTTATGACTATACACTTTAGTTTAGGGAAGAAATAGTTGTATGACCATAGGGCTTGCTTGATATGAAAGATTTTGTTCAATTATAGGGCCACCTAGTGGTTCAGGCATACCAATTTTTTTGTGTGGCCTCAGACTCTGCTCATACATCAGCGTATCAAATCTGGTGAAAAAATGTCTTTTCGTTGCGAAGTTATAACCATTTATGTATAAAAACACAAATTGTAAAAGGTAATTTTTCGTTTTTTGCAATTTTCGGCCATTTCTGATGAAAATTTTAATATAATGCCAATAGAACTTTTTGTTCAGAAGGTAATGCAATGTTCTTCCTATGGTGTTTTCGAGTCGATCGGAATAACGCTCGCGGAGATATTCGCGCATGTTTTTTAAGTGCTGTTTTGCTGCGCAGAGCTAACCGTAAGGCGAAATCTGGCATGTTTGGTATCGTTGGACTCGGCGACTATTCAGGACTCCTAAAAATCAAGTCCCATCAAAATACGTTGATCACAGCCAAAGTTATAGGTGTAAAAAACATCTGTCTGGCCACTAGGTGGCGCTGTGACGAAACTGTGCATGCACACTCAGTTCCTGACTGGCATCACAAGTACCAAGTGTCGTGTCAATAGGCCTAAGTTTGACGAAGATACAGCCTAAAATCTGTTTTTTTGCGCTCCACGTAAAATTTGTTGACGCGCTATACGACAACGGATTGGTTTATCGAAATTCTTTTGATAACTTTTTGCCGTGAGGGTCTCTAGATGCTACATACCAATTTTCGCAGCAATCGGGTAAAAACTCTAGGACGAGTTCGCAAAAGTAGGTTTTACGAATAATTCAAAATGGCGGAAAAATTTTCATGACGGAAAATGACGTCATAGGGTCCAATCGAATCGTCTTGAGCCAAGGAATCAGAGGAAATAAGAATTTCGTTTCTAGGACTTACGGATCAGAAGTTATAAGCAAAAACATAAGTGCAACTTTGGACTGTTGGTGGCGCTAGCGGGTTAGAGATAGAGACTCCAAATTTGCTGTGGGGACACATTGGACTGTCCTTTATCAGTGTGCCAAATTTCATAACTTTCCTACGTACGGTTCTATGGGCTGCCATAGGCCGCAATGGCGGAAGAAGAAGAAGAATAACTAATAATAATAATAACAAGCAGCGATACCGGGGTCAAGCCAAATATGGCAAAAAATGATTCATACGTGATGACTGCCATGATTTAACATCTAAGTTTGCATTAGTTTTATGAAAAAAAGCAATTTTTTCGTATCTTGAGACCACTAGGTGGCACTGTGCCGAAAGAATAGATGGTGCCTCAGGTCATGACTGTGATGACACATTTCAAATTTTGTGTAAATACAATAAAGCGATACGGAGATATAGCCTTAAATGACTTGACCACTAGGGGGCACTGACCAAAAAATAAATTGTGACTCAGGTCTTGATTGTGATGACACCCACCAAATTTGGTGTGAATACAATGAAGAGATGCAGAGATATAGCCTTAAATGACTTGACCACTAGGGGGCACTGACCAAAAAATAAATTGTGACTCAGGTCTTGATTGTGATGACACCCACCAAATTTGGTGTAAATACGATAAAGAGATGCAGAGATATAGCTTCAAATCTCTTGACCACTAGGGGGCACCGAAAAGTTTACAAGTCCTCCCAGAACATGTTGCTGATGAACCATACCAAGTTTCATAACAATACGCAATTGCGTTTCTGAAATACTTGAACTTAAAGAAAAATTCAAAATGGCCGACACACAAAATGGCCGACCAAAAACCATTTGGTATCGTTTGACTCGGCATGCCTCATGAAATCTAACAAGACCAGTCTCATAATTTTACATTCAAATTTGCAGTAGTTATAACCAAAAATAGACATTTTTTATATCTCGTGACCAGTAGGGGGCAGTGTGACGAAATGGTGCATGCACCCTCAAGTCATCACTGTTATGACATATACCAAGTCTCATATTAATACGCAAAAGTTTTGCGAAGATACAGGCTCAAACACATTTTGGCGTGCTCGCCCTCGCATTCTTTGATGCGTTATACGACAACGGATAGGTCTACCGAAAATCTTTTGATAACTTTTTGTCTAGAGTGTCTCTAGATGATGCATACCAAAAATCAAGTCAATCACACGAGCGCTCTAGGAGGAGTTCGAAAAAGTAGCTGTTCAATATAAATCAAAATGGCCGACAGGAAGTAGGTTTGACTCTGACATATTTGGTACAGTCGGACTCAGCATGAGCCAAGGAATCAATAGAGTGAAGTCTTATGTCATAGTGGCAATTTAATCAAATGATATAAAGATTTTAAAAATTTATTTTACATATCCTGACCACTAGGTGGCGCCGTCCTAAAGATTTATAGGTGCGCTCAGAACATGTCACTGATGAACCATGCCAAATTTCGTAGCGATAAGCCAATCTGTTTGTGAAATACTGAACTTAATGAGAAAATTCAAAATGGCCGACACCCAAAATGGCCGACACCCAAAATGGCCGACCGAAAACCGTTTGGTATCGTTTGACTCGGCATGCTTCAAGGAATCTAACAAGACCACCTTCATGATTTTAGACTCAAGTTTGAAGAAGTTATAAGCAAAAATAGGCATTTTTCGAATCTCGTGACCACTAGGTGGCGCTGCGACGAAACGTTGCAGGCACCCTCAGGTCATGACTGTAATGACATATACCAAGTTTCGTGTCGATACAATAAAGTTTTGCGAAGATACGGCCTCACGTCCGTTTTGGCGTGCTCGCCGCCATATATGTTGTCAATTTATACGAGAACGCATTGGTCTATCAAAAAGCTTTTGATAACTTTTTGTCTGGGGTGTCTCTAGATGCTACATACCAAAGGACATGCAAATCGGACGAACGCTCTAGGAGGAGTTCGAAAAAGTAGGTTTTACGAAAAATTCAAAATGGCGGAAAGATGTGCATGACACAAATGACATCAATGTGTGCATTTGAATCATCATGAGCCAGGGATTTAGAGGAAACAAGAATTTAGTTTCTAGGACTCATGGGCCAGAAGTTATGAGCATGAACATAAGTGGATTTTTGGACTGTTGGTGGCGCTAGAGGGTTTAAGTCAGACACACCAATGTTGCTATAGTAACTTCTGAGACTGTCCTCTACATGTGTGCCAAAATTCATAACTTTCCTATGTACGGTTCTATGGGCTGCCATTGACTTTCGGCGGAAGAACGAGGAAGAAAAATAATAATAATAATAAATATAGCTGCAAGCAGCGATACCGGGGTCAAGCCAAACATGGCAAAAAATGATTCATACGTGATGACTGTCATGATTTAAGAACTAAGTTTGCATTAGTTTTATGAAAAAAAAGCAATTGTTTCGTATCTTGAGACCACTAGGTGGCACTGTGCCGAAAGAATAGATGGTGCCTCAGGTCATGACTGTGATGACACATACCAAATTTAGTGTAAATACAATAAAGCGATACGGAGATATAGCCTTAAATGACTTGACCACTAGGGGGCACTGACCAAAAAAAAATTGTGACTCAGGTCTTGATTGTGATGACACCCACCAAATTTGGTGTAAATACAATAAAGAGATGCAGAGATATAGCCTTAAATGACTTGACCACTAGGGGGCACTGACCAAAAAATAAATTGTGACTCAGGTCTTGATTGTGATGACACCCACCAAATTTGGTGTAAATACGATAAAGAGATGCAGAGATATAGCTTAAAATCTCTTGACCACTAGGGGGCACCGAAAAGTTTACAAGTCCTCCCAGAACATGTTGCTGATGAACCATACCAAGTTTCATAACAATACGCAATTGCGTTTCTGAAATACTTGAACTTAAAGAAAAATTCAAAATGGCCGACACACAAAATGGCCGACCAAAAACCATTTGGTATCGTTTGACTCGGCATGCCTCATGACATCTAACAAGACCAGTCTCATAATTTTACATTCAAATTTGCAGTAGTTATAACCAAAAATAGACATTTTTTATATCTCGTGACCAGTAGGGGGCAGTGTGACGAAATGGTGCATGCACCCTCAAGTCATCACTGTTATGACATATACCAAGTCTCATATTAATACGCAAAAGTTTTGCGAAGATACAGGCTCAAACACATTTTGGCGTGCCCGCCCTCGCATTCTTTGATGCGTTATACGACAACGGATAGGTCTACCGAAAATCTTTTGATAACTTTTTGTCTAGAGTGTCTCTAGATGATGCATACCAAAAATCAAGTCAATCACACGAGCGCTCTAGGAGGAGTTCGAAAAAGTAGCTGTTCAATATAAATCAAAATGGCCGACAGGAAGTAGGTTTGACTCTGACATATTTGGTACAGTCGGACTCAGCATGAGCCAAGGAATCAATAGAGTGAAGTCTTATGTCATAGTGGCAATTTAATCAAATGATATAAAGATTTTAAAAATGTATTTTACATATCCTGACCACTAGGTGGCGCCGTCCTAAAGATTTATAGGTGCGCTCAGAACATGTCACTGATGAACCATGCCAAATTTCGTAGCGATACGCCAATCTGTTTGTGAAATACTGGACTTAATGAGAAAATTCAAAATGGCCGACACCCAAAATGGCCGACCGAAAACCGTTTGGTATCGTTTGACTCGGCATGCCTCAAGGAATCTAACAAGACCACCTTCATGATTTTAGACTCAAGTTTGAAGAAGTTATAAGCAAAAATAGGCATTTTTCGAATCTCGTGACCACTAGGTGGCGCTGCGACGAAACATTGCAGGCACCCTCAGGTCATGACTGTTATGACATATACCAAGTTTCGTGTCGATACAATAAAGTTTTGCGAAGATACGGCCTCACGTCCGTTTTGGCGTGCTCGCCGCCTTATATGTTGTCAATTTATACGAGAACGCATTGGTCTATCAAAAAGCTTTTGATAACTTTTTGTCTGGGGTGTCTCTAGATGCTACATACCAAAGGACATGCAAATCGGACGAACGCTCTAGGAGGAGTTCGAAAAAGTAGGTTTTACGGAAAATTCAAAATGGCGGAAAGATGTGCATGACACAAATGACATCAATGTGTGCAATTGAATCATCATGAGCCAAGGATTCAGAGGAAACAAGAATTTAGTGTCTAGGACTCACGGGTCAGAAGTTATGAGCATGAACATAAGTGGATTTTTGGACTGTTGGTGGCGCTAGAGGGTTTGAGTTAGACACACCAATGTTGCTATAGTAACTTCTAAGACTGTCCTCTACATGTGTGCCAAATTACATAACTTTCCTACGTACGGTTCTATGGGCTGCCATTGACTTCAATGGCGGAAGAACTAGGATGAATAATAATAAGAAAACTAACAATAACAATAGGTGTCTACGCCACTTCGTGGCTTGACCCCTAATAATAATAATAATAATAATAATAAGAAAACTAACAATAACAATAGGGTTCTACGCCCCTTCGGGGCTTGACCCCTAATAACAAGCAGCGATACCGAGGTCAAGCCAAACATTGCAAAAGATGATTCATAAGTGATGACTGCCATGATTTAACATCTAAGTTTGCATTAGTTTTATGAAAAAAAGCAATTTATTCGTATCTTGAGACCACTAGGTGGCACTGTGCCGAAAGAATAGATGGTGCCTCAGGTCATGACTGTGATGACACATACCAAATTTAGTGTAAATACAATAAAGCGATACGGAGATATAGCCTTAAATGACTTGACCACTAGGGGGCACTGACCAAAAAATAAATTGTGACTCAGGTCTTGATTGTGATGACACCCACCAAATTTGGTGTAAATACAATAAGAGATGCAGAGATATAGCCTTAAATGACTTGACCACTAGGGGGCACTGACCAAAAAATAAATTGTGACTCAGGTCTTGATTGTGATGACACCCACCAAATTTGGTGTAAATACGATAAAGAGATGCAGAGATATAGCTTCAAATCTCTTGACCACTAGGGGGCACCGGAAAGTTTACAAGTCCTCCCAGAACATGTTGCTGATGAACCATACCAAGTTTCATAACAATACGCAATTGCGTTTCTGAAATACTTGAACTTAAAGAAAAATTCTAAGTGGCCGACACACAAAATGGCCGACCAAAAACCATTTGGTATCGTTTGACTCGCCATGCCTCACGAAATCTAACAAGACCAGTCTCATAATTTTACATTCAAATTTGCAGTAGTTATAAGCAAAAATAGACATTTTTTATATCTGGTGACCAGTAGGGGGCAGTGTGACGAAATGGTGCATGCACCCTCAGGTCATCACTGTTATGACATATACCAAGTCTCATATTAATACGCAAAAGTTTTGCGAAGATACAGGCTCAAACACATTTTGGCGTGCTCGCCCTCGCATTCTTTGATGCGTTATACGACAACGGATAGGTCTCCCGAAAATCTTTTGATAACTTTTTGTCTAGAGTGTCTCTAGATGATGCATACCAAAAATCAAGCCAATCACACAAGCGCTCTAGGAGGAGTTCGAAAAAGTAGGTGTTCAATATAATTCAAAATGGCCGACAGGAAGTAGGTTTGACTCAGACGTATTTGGTACAGTCGGACTCAGCATGAGCCAAGGAATCAATAGAGTGAAGTCTTATGTCATAGTGGCAATTTAATCAAATGATATAAAGATTAAAAATTTTTTTTTACATATCCTGACCACTAGGTGGCGCCGTCCTAAAGATTTATAGGTGCGCTCAGAACATGTCACTGATGAACCATGCCAAATTTCGTAGCGATACGCCATTCTGTTTGTGAAATACTGAACTTAATGAGAAAATTCAAAATGGCCGACACCCAAAATGGCTGACCGAAAACCGTTTGGTATCGTTTGACTCGGCATGCTTCAAGGAATCTAACAAGACCACCTCCATGATTTTAGACTCAAGTTTGAAGTAGTTATAAGCGAAAATAGGCATTTTTCGAATCTCGTGACCACTAGGTGGCGCTGTGACGAAACGTTGCAGGCACCCTCAGGTCATGACTGTTATGACATATACCAAGTTTCGTGTCGATACAATAAAGTTTTGCGAAGATAAGGCCTCACGTCCGTTTTGGCGTGCTCGCCGCCATATATGTTGTCAATTTATACGAGAACGCATTGGTCTATCAAAAAGCTTTTGATAACTTTTTGTCTTGGGTGTCTCTAGATGCTACATACCAAAGGACATACAAATCAGACAAACGGTCTAGGAGGAGTCCGAAAAAGTAGGTTTTACGAAAAATTCAAAATGGCGGAAAGATGTGCATGACACAAATGACATCAATGTGTGCATTTGAATCATCATGAGCCAAGGATTCAGAGGAAACAAGAATTTAGTTTCTAGGACTCACGGGTCAGAAGTTATGAGCATGAACATAAGTGGATTTTTGGACTGTTGGTGGCGCTAGAGGGTTTGAGTCAGATACACCAATGTTGCTATAGTAACTTCTAAGACCGTCCTCTACATGTGTGCCAAATTTCATAACTTTCCTATTTACGGTTCTATGGGCTGCCATTGACTTCAATGGCGGAAGAACAAGAAGAAGAATAATATATAATAATAATAATAATAAATATAGCTGCAAGCAGCGATACCGGGGTCAAGCCAAACATGGCAAAAAATGATTCATATGTGATGACTGTCATGGTTTAAGATCTAAGTTTGCATTATTTTTATGAAAAAAAGCATTTTTTTCGTATCTTGAGACCACTAGGTGGCACTGTGCCGAAAGAATAGATGGTGCCTCAGGTCATGACTGTGATGACACATACCAAATTTAGTGTAAATACAATAAAGCGATACGGAGATATAGCCTTAAATGACTTGACCACTAGGGGGCACTGACCAAAAAATAAATTGTGACTCAGGTCTTGATTGTGATGACACCCACCAAATTTGGTGTAAATACAATAAAGATATGGAGAGATATAGCCTTAAATGACTTGACCACTAGGGGGCACTGACCAAAAAATAAATTGTGACTCAGGTCTTGATTGTGATGACACCCACCAAATTTGGTGTAAATACGATAAAGAGATGCAGAGATATAGCTTCAAATCTCTTGACCACTAGGGGGCACCGGAAAGTTTACAAGTCCTCCCAGAACATGTTGCTGATGAACCATACCAAGTTTCATAACAATACGCAATTGCGTTTCTGAAATACTTGAACTTAAAGGAAAATTCTAAGTGGCCGACACACAAAATGGCCGACCAAAAACCATTTGATATCGTTTGACTCGCCATGCCTCACGAAATCTAACAAGACCAGTCTCATAATTTTACATTCAAATTTGCAGTAGTTATAAGCAAAAATAGACATTTTTTATGTCTCGTGACCAGTAGGGGGCAGTGTGACGAAATGGTGCATGCACCCTCAGGTCATCACTGTTATGACATATACCAAGTCTCATATTAATACGCAAAAGTTTTGCGAAGATACAGGCTCAAACACATTTTGGCGTGCTCGCCCTCGCATTCTTTGATGCGTTATACGACAACGGATAGGTCTCCCGAAAATCTTTTGATAACTTTTTGTCTAGAGTGTCTCTAGATGATGCATACCAAAAATCAAGCCAATCACACAAGCGCTCTAGGAGGAGTTCGAAAAAGTAGGTGTTCAATATAATTCAAAATGGCCGACAGGAAGTAGGTTTGACTCAGACGTATTTGGTACAGTCGGACTCAGCATGAGCCAAGGAATCAATAGAGTGAAGTCTTATGTCATAGTGGCAATTTAATCAAATGATATAAAGATTAAAAAAAATGTTTTACATATCCTGACCACTAGGTGGCGCCGTCCTAAAGATTTATAGGTGCGCTCAGAACATGTCACTGATGAACCATGCCAAATTTCGTAGCGATACGCCATTCTGTTTGTGAAATACTGAACTTAATGAGAAAATTCAAAATGGCCGACACCCAAAATGGCCGACCGAAAACCGTTTGGTATCGTTTGACTCGGCATGCTTCAAGGAATCTAACAAGACCACCTCCATGATTTTAGACTCAAGTTTGAAGTAGTTATAAGCGAAAATAGGCATTTTTCGAATCTCGTGACCACTAGGTGGCGCTGTGACGAAACGTTGCAGGCACCCTCAGGTCATGACTGTTATGACATATACCAAGTTTCGTGTCGATACAATAAAGTTTTGCGAAGATAAGGCCTCACGTCCGTTTTGGCGTTCTCGCCGCCATATATGTTGTCAATTTATACGAGAACGCATTGGTCTATCAAAAAGCTTTTGATAACTTTTTGTCTTGGGTGTCTCTAGATGCTACATACCAAAGGACATGCAAATCAGACAAACGGTCTAGGAGGAGTTCGAAAAAGTAGGTTTTATGAAAAATTCAAAATGGCGGAAAGATGTGCATGACACAAATGACATCAATGTGTGCATTTGAATCATCATGAGCCAAGGATTCAGAGGAAACAAGAATTTAGTTTCTAGGACTCACGGGTCAGAAGTTATGAGCATGAACATAAGTGGATTTTTGGACTGTTGGTGGCGCTAGAGGGTTTGAGTCAGATACACCAATGTTGCTATAGTAACTTCTAAGACCGTCCTCTACATGTGTGCCAAATTTCATAACTTTCCTATGTACGGTTCTATGGGCTGCCATTGACTTCAATGGCGGAAGAACAAGAAGAAGAATAATATATAATAATAATAATAATAATAATAAGAAAACTAACAATAACAATAGGTGTCTACGCCACTTCGTGGCTTGACCCCTAAATATAGCTGCAAGCAGCAATGCCGGGGTCAAGCCAAAAAGGGCACATAAGAAAGTAAAGTTGAATTCGGATGAGCAGTTTAAAGAACCTGGGAAAATCTCTTGATTTCAGACTAAATAATATAACAGTTATCAGCTAAAAAAGCTGTTTTTTCATTCAGTTTCATCTCTCCCTCTCTTCTCGAGGAGCATTGACAACTAGAACACTGAAGAAAATGTGAGTGGTGCTTGCAGTGGCAATTCTCAGCTCACAAAATGTTACAGTGGTGTTAATGATTCAAAAGAGACCACCCCCATGTCTCTACGATGTTCTGATGCAGAGATATGGCTCTTGTAAAAAGGATTGATAAGGTATCCTAATTGGTTGCTAAGGAGTTAATTGGCATGCACCAATGATCTCCAAGCCATGAAAGGAATAATACATGATGACCCAAGATTTTAGATGTACTGTTGGAGTAGTTTTAGGCAAAAATACCATATTTCTATCTCAAAACCACTAGGTGGCGCAATGACAAAGTTGTGCATGCAACCTCAGTTCATAACTGTGTTACATCTAGCTAGTTTTATGACTATACACTTTAGTTTAGTGAAGAAATAGTTGTATGACCATAGGGCTTGCTTGATATGAAAGATTTTGTTCAATTATAGGGCCACCTAGTGGTTCAGGCATACCAATTTTTTTGTGTGGTTTCAGACTCTGCTCATACATCAGTGTATCAAATCTGGTGAAAAAATTTCTTTTCGTTGCGAAGTTATAACAATTTATGTATAAAAACACAAATTGTAAAAGGTAATTTTTCGTTTTTTGCAATTTTCGGCCATTTCTGATGAAAATTTTAATATAACGCCAATAGAACTTTTTGTTCAGAAGGTAATGCAATGTTCTTCCTATGGTGTTTTCGAGTCGATCGGAATAACGCTCGCGGAGATATTCGCGCATGTTTTTTAAGTGCTGTTTTGCTGCGCAGGGCTAACCGTAAGGCGAAATCTGGCATGTTTGGTATCGTTGGACTCGGCGACTATTCAGAACTCCTAAAAATCAAGTCCCGTCAAAATACGTTGATCACAGCCAAAGTTATAGGTGTAAGAAACATCTGTCTGGCCACTAGGTGGCGCTGCGACGAAACTGTGCATGCACACTCAGTTCCTGACTGGCATCACAAGTATCAAGTGTTGTGTCAATAGGCCTAAGTTTGACGAAGATACAGCCTAAAATCTGTTTTTTCGCGCTCTACGTAAAATTTGTTGACGCGCTATACAACAACGGATTGGTTTATCGAAATTCTTTTGATAACTTTTTGCTGTGAGGGTCTCTAGATGCTACATACCAATTTTCGCGGCAATCGGGTAAAAACTCTAGGACGAGTTCGCAAAAGTAGGTTTTACGAATAATTCAAAATGGCGGAAACATTTTCATGACGGAAAATGACGTCATAGGGTCCAATCGAATCGTCTTGAGCCAGGGAATCAGTGGAAACAAGAATTTCGTTTCTAGGACCTAAGGTTCAGAAATTATAAGCAAAAACATAAGTTCAACTTTGGACTGTTGGTGGCGCTAGCGGGTTAGAGATAGAGACTCCAAATTTGCTGTGGGGACACATTGGACTGTCCTTTATCAGTGTGCCAAATTTCATAACTTTCCTACGTACGGTTCTATGGGCTGCCATAGACCGCAATGGCGGAAGAAGAATAATAATAATAAAAAGAAAACTAACGGATACAATAGGGGTCTTCGCCCCTTCGGGGCTTGACCCCTAAATATAGCTGCAAGCAGCAATGCCGGGGTCAAGCCAAAAAGGGCACAGAAGAAAGTAAAGTTGAATTCGGATGAGCAGTTTAAAGAACCTAGGAAAATCTCTTGATTTCAGACTAAATAATATAACAGTTATCAGCAAAAAAGCTGTGTTTTCATTCAGTGTAATCTCTCCCTCTCTTCTCGAGGAGCATTGACATCTAGAACACTGAAGAAAATGTGAGTGGTGCTTGCAGTGGCAAAACTCAGCTCACAAAATGTTACAGTGGTGTTAATGAGTCAAAAGAGACCACCCCCATGTCTCTACAATGTTCTGACGCAGAGATATAGCTCTTGCAAAAACGGTTGATAAGGTATCCTAATTGGTTGCTAAGGAGTTAATTGGCATGCACCAATGATCTCCAAGCCATGAAAGGAATAATACATGATGACCCAAGATTTTAGATGTACTGTTGGAGTTGTTTTAGGCAAAAATACCATATTTCTATCTCAAAACCACTAGGTGGCGCAATGACAAAATTGTGCATGCAACCTCAGGTCATAACCGTGTTACATCTAGCTGGTTTTATGACTATACACTTTAGTTTAGTGAAGAAACAGTTGTATGACCATAGGGTGGCTTGATTTCAAAGGATTTGTTCAATTATAAGGCCAACTAGTGGTGCAAGCATACAATTTTTTTTGTGTAGCCTCAGACTGTGGTCGTACATCAGCTTATCAAATATGGTGAAAAAATCTCTTTGCTTTACGAAGTTATAACCATTTATGTGTAAAAAACACAAAATGTAAAGGTAATTTTTCGTTTTTTGCAATTTTTGGCCATTTCTGATGAAAATTTTAATATAAAGCCAATAGAACTTTTTGTTCAGAAGGTAATGCAATGTTCTTCCTATGGTGTTTTCGAGTCGATCAGAATTACGCTCGCGGAGATATTCGCGTGTGTTTTTTAAGTGCTGTTTTGCTATGCAGGGCTAACCGTGAGGCAAAATCTGGCATGTTTGGTATCGTTGGACTCGGCGACTATTCAGGACTCCTAAAAATCAAGTCCCGTCAAAATACGTTGATCACAGCCAAAGTTAGAAAGAAGTAAGAAACATCTGTCTGGCCACTAGGTGGCGCTGCGACGAAACTGTGCATGCACACTCAGTTCCTGACTGGCATCACAAGTATCAAGTGTCGTGTCAATAGGCCTAAGTTTGACGAAGATACAGCCTAAAATCAGTTTTTTTGCGCTCTACGTAAAATTTGTTGACGCGCTATACGACAACGGATTTGTTTATCGAAATTCTTTTGATAACTTTTTGCCGTGAGGGTCTCTAGATGCTACATACCAATTTTCGCGGCAATCGGGTAAAAACTCTAGGACGAGTTCGCAAAAGTAGGTTTTACGAATAATTCAAAATGGCGGAAAAATTTTCATGACAGAAAATGACGTCATAGGGTCCAATCGAATCGTCTTGAGCCAAGGAATCAGAGAAAACAAGAATTTTGTTTCTAGGACTTACGGATCAGAAGTTACAAGCAAAAACATAAGTTCAACTTTGGACTGTTGGTGGCGCTAGCGGGTTAGAGATAGAGACTCCAAATTTGCTGTGGGGACACATTGGACTGTCCTTTATCAGTGTGCCAAATTTCATAACTTTCCTACGTACGGTTCTATGGGCTGCCATAGACCGCAATGGCGGAAGAAGAATAACTAATAATAAATATAGCTGCAAGCAGCGATACCGGGGTCAAGCCAAACATGGCAAAAAATGATTCATATGTGATGACTGTCATGGTTTAAGATCTAAGTCTGCATTATTTTTATGAAAAAAAGCATTTTTTTCGTATCTTGAGACCACTAGGTGGCACTGTGCCGAAAGAATAGATGGTGCCTCAGGTCATGACTGTGATGACACATACCAAATTTAGTGTAAATACAATAAAGCGATACGGAGATATAGCCTTAAATGACTTGACCACTAGGGGGCACTGACCAAAAAATAAATTGTGACTCAGGTCTTGATTGTGATGACACCCACCAAATTTGGTGTAAATACAATAAAGATATGCAGAGATATAGCCTTAAATGACTTGACCACTAGGGGGCACTGACCAAAAAATAAATTGTGACTCAGGTCTTGATTGTGATGACACCCACCAAATTTTGTGTAAATACGATAAAGAGATGCAGAGATATAGCTTCAAATCTCTTGACCACTAGGGGGCACCGGAAAGTTTACAAGTCCTCCCAGAACATGTTGCTGATGAACCATACCAAGTTTCATAACAATACGCAATTGCGTTTCTGAAATACTTGAACTTAAAGAAAAATTCTAAGTGGCCGACACACAAAATGGCCGACCAAAAACCATTTGATATCGTTTGACTCGCCATGCCTCACGAAATCTAACAAGACCAGTCTCATAATTTTACATTCAAATTTGCAGTAGTTATAAGCAAAAATAGACATTTTTTATATCTCGTGACCAGTAGGGGGCAGTGTGACGAAATGGTGCATGCACCCTCAGGTCATCACTGTTATGACATATACCAAGTCTCATATTAATACGCAAAAGTTTTGCGAAGATACAGGCTCAAACCCATTTTGGCGTGCTCGCCCTCGCATTCTTTGATGCGTTATACGACAACGGATAGGTCTCCCGAAAATCTTTTGATAACTTTTTGTCTAGAGTGTCTCTAGATGAAGCATACCAAAAATCAAGCCAATCACACAAGCGCTCTAGGAGGAGTTCGAAAAAGTAGGTGTTCAATATAATTCAAAATGGCCGACAGGAAGTAGGTTTGACTCAGACGTATTTGGTACAGTCGGACTCAGCATGAGCCAAGGAATCAATAGAGTGAAGTCTTATGTCATAGTGGCAATTTAATCAAATGATATAAAGATTAAAAAATTTTTTTTACATATCCTGACCACTAGGTGGCGCCGTCCTAAAGATTTATAGGTGCGCTCAGAACATGTCACTGATGAACCATGCCAAATTTCGTAGCGATACGCCATTCTGTTTGTGAAATACTGAACTTAATGAGAAAATTCAAAATGGCCGACACCCAAAATGGCCGACCGAAAACCGTTTGGTATCGTTTGACTCGGCATGCTTCAAGGAATCTAACAAGACCACCTCCATGATTTTAGACTCAAGTTTGAAGTAGTTATAAGCGAAAATAGGCATTTTTCGAATCTCGTGACCACTAGGTGGAGCTGTGACGAAACGTTGCAGGCACCCTCAGGTCATGACTGTTATGACATATACCAAGTTTCGTGTCGATACAATAAAGTTTTGCGAAGATAAGGCCTCACGTCCGTTTTGGCGTTCTCGCCGCCATATATGTTGTCAATTTATACGAGAACGCATTGGTCTATCAAAAAGCTTTTGATAACTTTTTGTCTTGGGTGTCTCTAGATGCTACATACCAAAGGACATGCAAATCAGACAAACGGTCTAGGAGGAGTTCGAAAAAGTAGGTTTTATGAAAAATTCAAAATGGCGGAAAGATGTGCATGACACAAATGACATCAATGTGTGCATTTGAATCATCATGAGCCAAGGATTCAGAGGAAACAAGAATTTAGTTTCTAGGACTCACGGGTCAGAAGTTATGAGCATGAACATAAGTGGATTTTTGGACTGTTGGTGGCGCTAGAGGGTTTGAGTCAGATACACCAATGTTGCTATAGTAACTTCTAAGACCGTCCTCTACATGTGTGCCAAATTTCATAACTTTCCTATGTACGGTTCTATGGGCTGCCATTGACTTCAATGGCGGAAGAACAAGAAGAAGAATAATATATAAATATAGCTGCTAGCAGCGATACCGGGGTCAAGCCAAACATGGCAAAAAATGATTCATATGTGATGACTGTCATGGTTTAAGATCTAAGTTTGCATTATTTTTATGAAAAAAAGCATTTTTTTTCGTATCTTGAGACCACTAGGTGGCACTGTGCCGAAAGAATAGATGGTGCCTCAGGTCATGACTGTGATGACACATACCAAATTTAGTGTAAATACAATAAAGCGATACGGAGATATAGCCTTAAATGACTTGACCACTAGGGGGCACTGACCAAAAAATAAATTGTGACTCAGGTCTTGATTGTGATGACACCCACCAAATTTGGTGTAAATACAATAAAGATATGGAGAGATATAGCCTTAAATGACTTGACCACTAGGGGGCACTGACCAAAAAATAAATTGTGACTCAGGTCTTGATTGTGATGACACCCACCAAATTTGGTGTAAATACGATAAAGAGATGCAGAGATATAGCTTCAAATCTCTTGACCACTAGGGGGCACCGGAAAGTTTACAAGTCCTCCCAGAACATGTTGCTGATGAACCATACCAAGTTTCATAACAATACGCAATTGCGTTTCTGAAATACTTGAACTTAAAGAAAAATTCTAAGTGGCCGACACACAAAATGGCCGACCAAAAACCATTTGATATCGTTTGACTCGCCATGCCTCACGAAATCTAACAAGACCAGTCTCATAATTTTACATTCAAATTTGCAGTAGTTATAAGCAAAAATAGACATTTTTTATGTCTCGTGACCAGTAGGGGGCAGTGTGACGAAATGGTGCATGCACCCTCAGGTCATCACTGTTATGACATATACCAAGTCTCATATTAATACGCAAAAGTTTTGCGAAGATACAGGCTCAAACACATTTTGGCGTGCTCGCCCTCGCATTCTTTGATGCGTTATACGACAACGGATAGGTCTCCCGAAAATCTTTTGATAACTTTTTGTCTAGAGTGTCTCTAGATGATGCATACCAAAAATCAAGCCAATCACACAAGCGCTCTAGGAGGAGTTCGAAAAAGTAGGTGTTCAATATAATTCAAAATGGCCGACAGGAAGTAGGTTTGACTCAGACGTATTTGGTACAGTCGGACTCAGCATGAGCCAAGGAATCAATAGAGTGAAGTCTTATGTCATAGTGGCAATTTAATCAAATGATATAAAGATTAAAAAAATTTTTTTACATATCCTGACCACTAGGTGGCGCCGTCCTAAAGATTTATAGGTGCGCTCAGAACATGTCACTGATGAACCATGCCAAATTTCGTAGCGATACGCCATTCTGTTTGTGAAATACTGAACTTAATGAGAAAATTCAAAATGGCCGACACCCAAAATGGCCGACCGAAAACCGTTTGGTATCGTTTGACTCGGCATGCTTCAAGGAATCTAACAAGACCACCTCCATGATTTTAGACTCAAGTTTGAAGTAGTTATAAGCGAAAATAGGCATTTTTCGAATCTCGTGACCACTAGGTGGCGCTGTGACGAAACGTTGCAGGCACCCTCAGGTCATGACTGTTATGACATATACCAAGTTTCGTGTCGATACAATAAAGTTTTGCGAAGATAAGGCCTCACGTCCGTTTTGGCGTTCTCGCCGCCATATATGTTGTCAATTTATACGAGAACGCATTGGTCTATCAAAAAGCTTTTGATAACTTTTTGTCTTGGGTGTCTCTAGATGCTACATACCAAAGGACATGCAAATCAGACAAACGGTCTAGGAGGAGTTCGAAAAAGTAGGTTTTATGAAAAATTCAAAATGGCGGAAAGATGTGCATGACACAAATGACATCAATGTGTGCATTTGAATCATCATGAGCCAAGGATTCAGAGGAAACAAGAATTTAGTTTCTAGGACTCACGGGTCAGAAGTTATGAGCATGAACATAAGTGGATTTTTGGACTGTTGGTGGCGCTAGAGGGTTTGAGTCAGATACACCAATGTTGCTATAGTAACTTCTAAGACCGTCCTCTACATGTGTGCCAAATTTCATAACTTTCCTATGTACGGTTCTATGGGCTGCCATTGACTTCAATGGCGGAAGAACAAGAAGAAGAATAATATATAATAATAATAATAAATATAGCTGCAAGCAGCGATACCGGGGTCAAGCCAAACATGGCAAAAAATGATTCATACATGATGATTGTCATGATTTAAGATCTAAGTTTGCATTAGTTTTATGAAAAAAAGCAATTTTTTCGTATCTTGAGACCACTAGGTGGCACTGTGCCGAAACAATAGAAGGTGCCTCAGGTCATGACTGTGAGGACACATACCAAATTTAGTGTAAATACAATAAAGCGATACAGAGATATAGCCTTAAATGACTTGACCACTAGGGGGCACTGACCAAAAAATAAATTGTGACTCAGGTCTTGATTGTAATGACACCCACCAAATTTGGTGTAAATACGATAAAGAGATGCAGAGATATAGCTTCAAATCTCTTGACCACTAGGGGGCGCCGAAAAGTTAACAAGTCCTCCCAGAACATGTTGCTGATGAACCATACCAAGTTTCATAACAATACGCAATAGCATTTCTGAAATACTCGAACTTAAAGAAAAATTCAAAATGGCCGACACACAAAATGGCTGACCAAAAACCATTTGGTATCGTTTGACTCGGCATGCCTCACGAAATCTAACAAGACCAGTCTCATAATTTTACATTCAAATTTGCAGTAGTTATAAGCAAAAATAGACATTTTTTATATCTCGTGACCAGTAGGGGGCAGTGTGACGAAATGGTGCATGCACCCTCAGGTCATCACTGTTATGACTTATACCAAGTCTCATATTAATACGCAAAAGTTTTGCGAAGATACAGGCTCAAACACATTTTGGCGTGCTCGCCCTCGCATTCTTTGATGCGTTATACGACAACGGATAGGTCTACCGAAAAGCTTTTGATAACTTTTTGTCTAGAGTGTCTCTAGATGATGCATACCAAAAATCAAGCCAATCACACGAGCGCTCTGGGAGGAGTTCGAAAAAGTAGCTGATCAATATAATTCAAAATGGCCGACAGGAAGTAGGTTTGACTCAGACATATTTGGTACAGTCGGACTCAGCATGAGCCAAGGAATCAATAGTGTTATGTCTTATGTCATAGTAGCAATTTAATCAAATTATATAAAGATTTAAAAAAAATTTTTTACATATCCTGACCACTAGGTGGCGCCGTCCTAAAGATTTATAGGTGCGCTCAGAACATGTCACTGATGAACCATGCCAAATTTCGTAGCGATACGCCATTCTGTTTGTGAAATACTGAACTTAATGAGAAAATTCAAAATGGCCGACACAAAAAATGGCCGACCGAAAACCGTTTGGTATCGTTTGACTCGGCATGCCTCAAGGAATCTAACAAGACCACCTTCATGATTTTAGACTCAAGTTTGAAGTAGTTATAAGCGAAAATAGGCATTTTTCGAATCTCGTGACCACTAGGTGGCGCTGTGACGAAACGTTGCAGGCACCCTCAGGTCATGACTGTTATGACATATACCAAGTTTCGTGTCGATACAATAAAGTTTTGCAAAGATAAGGCCTCACGTTCGTTTTGGCGTGCTCGCCGCCATATATGTTGTCAATTTTTATGAGAACGCATTGGTCTATCAAAAAGCTTTTGATAACTTTTTATCTTGGGTGTCTCTAGATGCTACATACCAAAGGACATGCAAATCGGACGAACGGTCTAGGAGGAGTTCGAAAAAGTAGGTTTTACGAAAAATTCAAAATGGCGGAAAGATGTGCATGACACAAATGACATCAATGTGTGCATTTGAATCATCATGAGCCAGGGATTTAGAGGAAACAAGAATTTAGTTTCTAGGACTCATGGGTCAGAAGTTATGAGCATGAACATAAGTGGATTTTTGGACTGTTGGTGGCGCTAGAGGGTTTGAGTCAGACACACCAATGTTGCTATAGTACCTTCTGAGACTGTCCTCTACATGTGTGCCAAAATTCATAACTTTCCTATGTACGGTTCTATGGGCTGCCATTGACTTTCGGCGGAAGAACGAGGAAGAAAAATAATAATAATAATAATAATAATAATAATAATAAGAAAACTAACAATAACAATAGGGTTCTACGCCCCTTCGGGGCTTGACCCCTAATAATAATAAGAAAACTAACAATAACAATAGGTGTCTACGCCACTTCGTGGCTTGACCCCTAATAAATATAGCTGCAAGCAGCGATACCGGGGTCAAGCCAAACATGGCAAAAAATGATTCATACGTGATGATTGTCATGATTTAAGATCTAAGTTTGCATTAGTTTTATGAAAAAAAGCAATTTTTTCGTATCTGGAGACCACTAGGTGGACGCAACGTCATCAGAGAGAGACGCTGAGAGAAAGACGAAGAGAGGAGTCGCAAGCCCGAAGCTCCGTTGAGCTTATCAGCTAAATCCTATTTTTTCACTATCTTATTCCTATCTATATAATATAACTTATTAGTTTATCTTAGGAATACTTTACCTTGACGATTACTGAATTGTATTACTAAGCGAAACGATTTTATCACTTGTAACACCCAGTTTTAGCATATAGCCCTCTAGCATTTCTTACCGTCTGTTTACTTAAACCTGCCTTCTTTGGCGATCTAATGGCGGATTCATCCGAGGTATGCTTTTCTGATCTGTCCACACCAGATCGGGAAGCTGTGAAGGAGGTGCTGCCCGGCCTTCGCAGAGTCAGCGTGCCTCACATCACCCTGACCACAGACACTTGTAGGCGGCCGAGGCGTACTGCGAGCCAGCACCCGTCTCGATGCAGCTTCACGGACCGCGTTCAGGCGAACGGAGACGCCATCGCCCAGCATGAACACGGTAAGACTCCGCTTGTCATTGTAACCTGCACTACTTGCCACATGTACAGTTTAGCTTCTTCCGTCAGCATAGAGGGGTTTACATGTGCTAAGTGTATTGAAGTAGTAAGGCTGACGGAGAAGGTTGCTGAACTAGAAGCGCGCATCCGAACGCTAGTTGAGGACAGTAAGACCGCTAATGTTATTGTTACAAACACTGTTTCGGGTGCGCCTAGTGTTAAGCGTAATACACATGGCTCGGTTCCGACTTCAGAGTCAAGGCGGCTGACTAACTGGGTGACTGTCAGGCGGCATAGTCACATTCGTCACCCAAATCACGCTCCTGTTTTAATATCAAACAGATTTTCTCCACTCAGCAATACACCGGCTGAGACGTCTGTTAAAAGTGCCCTGGTTATTGGAGATTCTATACTCAGGAACGTTGACATTGAGGCACCAGCCACCATAGTCGATTGTATACCGGGAGCCAGAGCGTCTGACATTAGATCCAAATTAAAAGTGCTGGCTAATGCTAAACGTAAGTTTTCTAAGATTGTTATTCACGCCGGCACGAATGACACCAGACTCCGCCAGTCGGAGATCACCAAAGATACTATTAAAGAGGTGTGTGAAATTGCAAAAACAATGTCAGACAATGTAATTTGCTCTGGTCCCCTCCCCGCCTACCGGGGAGATGAAACTTACAGTAGATTAGTGTCTCTTCATGGCTGGATGTCAAAGTGGTGCCCTCAGCATAACGTAGGGTTTATAGACAATTGGAAGCATTTCCGGGGAAGACCTGACCTGCTAAAGAGAGATGGCCTCCATCCGTCTCCGGAAGGTAGTGCTATACTCTCTAGAAATCTGACCAATAGTCTTACTTTTGATATAGTCTGACTATCCAGGGCCCAGGTCAGGAAACAGACAGATCGGCTTACCCATCAGTCTGTTAGCTGCCTTGACATGTCAAGATCACATATATCCCAGCACATAGAGCCTTTTTTACCAGAGTACCAACACATCTCGACTGTGTCTGTTCCTCGAACAAATAAATACAGAGCACCGTCTACCTCGTCTCGTACAAATCTTATTAACATAAAATTAGAACACAATACACTAAAAGATGAAACTCAAATGTTAAAATTCGGCCTTCTTAACATTAGATCGCTTACCAATAAAGAACCTATTATCAATGAAATAATTACTGACCAAAACTTAGATGCACTCTGTTTAACAGAGACTTGGCTTAAAGCAGACGATTACATCAGTTTAAACGAATCCACCCCACAAGACTATTATTATAAACACGTTCCTCGCCTAAAAGGGAGAGGGGGTGGTGTAGCTACAATATACAACAAAATGTTCAAAGTAAACCATAAATCAGAACTAAAATTTAATTCGTTTGAAATAATACTGTTAAACATGGAAATAACTGATCGTAACAACAAACAGCTTTCGTTCATTTTAGCTACCATATATAGGCCTCCGGGCCACCACACAGATTTTCTTAAAGAAATAGCAGACTTCCTATCTGAGCTTACAGTCACTGTAGACAAAGCTCTTATCGTTGGTGATTTTAACATCCATGTGGATAACTCAAAAGATGCATTAGGACGTGCGTTTATGGATGTTCTAAATTCTCTCGGTATTAAACAAAACGTGTCTGGACCCACGCATACTCGTAAGCACACATTAGACTTAATTCTGTCACTCTGACTCAATATTAATGACATCGAAATATCACCCCAGAGCGATGCCGTTTCAGACCATTGCCTTGTGTCATACACAATACTTCTAGATAGGACCGCTCAGTCTACAACATGCTACAGATTAGCCAGAACAATAATTTCCACCACTAAAGATAGCTTTATTAGCACTCTTCCAGACCTGTCTCAAATGAAACATGTAGCAGATAACCGTGAAGATCTGGATATTATAATAGAAAACCTGAACAACGTTTGCTCTAGCACGATGGATGCCGTTGCTCCCATACGAAAAAAGAGAATCAAAGGAAAAACGCCAGCTCCATGGTATGACCATCATACTGCAGCCCTTAAAAAAGTAGCTAGAAAAATGGAAAGAAACTACCGAAACACAAAGTTAGAAGTATGGCGTTCAGCATGGAAAGAGAGTGTTCAACACTACAGACAGGCTATTAAAACCGCCAGATCTACCTATCTCAGTACGCTTATTAAAGAAAATCATAACAACCCTCGTTTCCTCTTTAGCACAGTTGCGAAACTGACTAGAAACAAAGAACAAACAGAAACCAATAGTAAATTCCAACACAATAGTAACGACTTCATGAACTTCTTTACTAACAAAATTATTTCTATTAGGGAAAACATAGAAACTACGCAAGCAGCCACCACTCAACCCAATAGTACATTTACCACTAGATTATCATACGAACATCTTGAGTCATTTAAACCTACTACAATAGAAGAGCTCTCTAAATTAGTAACGTCATCTAAATCATCGTCCTGTATATTAGACCCCATTCCCACAAAATTACTAAAAGAGGTATTTCATGTAGTGTCCGACTCGGTACTAAATATCTTTAACTCATCGCTAGAATTAGGATACGTTCCAACAGCTTTCAAACTAGCAGTTATTAGACCGCTCATTAAAAAACCAAACCTTGACCAGGGAGATCTTAATAACTTTAGACCAATCTCAAATCTACCTTTTCTTTCTAAAATATTAGAAAAAATAGTGGCAAGCCAGCTACGCACATTCATAGCGAATAATAATACATATGAAAAGTTCCAATCAGGATTCAGGCCCCACCATAGCACAGAGACAGCGCTGCTTAGAGTTACAAATGACCTCCTATTAACATCCGATCGTGGTGAAATCTCAATCCTTATATTACTAGACCTTAGTGCAGCCTTTGACACAATAGATCACAGAATCCTACTCAATAGACTAGAAAACTATGTTGGCATCAGTGGTCAGGCGTTAGCCTGGTTTAGATCGTATCTAACCAATTGATATCACTTTGTTTATGTAAATGAGGAAGAGTCACATCACTCCCCCGTTAAATACGGCGTACCTCAGGGATCAGTTCTAGGCCCTATCCTATTCTCGTTATATATGTTACCTCTAGGAGACATTATCAGGAAACATAACATAAGTTTTCACTGCTATGCGGATGATACCCAGCTTTACATCTCGTCACATTCTAGCGAAACCCACCAGTTTGCTAAGCTAACAGACTGCATTAGTGATATTAGGGACTGGATGGCACATAACTTTCTTATGCTAAACTCCAATAAGACAGAGATACTTATTATTGAACCAAATCGCTCCAAACATAATATGTCAGATTACAAGTTGCCCATAGATGGCTGCACGGTGGTGCCATCTTCCACGGTTAAGAATTTAGGCGTAATGTTTGACAGCAATCTATCTTTCGATAGTCATATCTCCAACGTCTGCCGCACAGCATTTTTCCATCTTAGAAATATCTCAAAAATACGCCATATGCTGTCTGCATCAGATGCAGAAAAGCTTATCCATGCTTTTATGACCTCTAGATTAGACTATTGTAACTCGTTACTCGTGGGATGCCATGCAAATCAGGTAAACAAGCTACAGCTGGTTCAAAACGCCGCCGCAAGAGTGCTTACTCGATCTAAAAAGTATGACCACATTAGTCCAATTCTGGCATCTTTACACTGGCTACCAGTTAAATATCGCATACATTTTAAAATATTACTAATCACCTACAAAGCCTTAAATGGCCTAGCGCCCTCGTATAAAAAAGAACTACTATCAGAATACAATCCACCACGTAAACTGCGATCACAAAATTCGGGTTACTTAATTATCCCTAGAATATCAAAAGTGTCTAAAGGTGGTAGATCCTTTTCCTACTTAGCCCCTAAGCTCTGGAATGATTTACCAAATAATGTTCGAGTATCAGACACAGTCGATCAATTTAAATCTAAACTTAAGACATTCTTCTTTAACAAAGCATTCACATAGAATGTCCAGTAAATGTACTTTTCCCGCAGTAGTTATTTTGTCTAGAACAAAGCACTCACATACCTCATACGGGTAATTTACTCTTGCCGCAATAGTTAGCCTGTCTGGAACCGAGCTGAATTAAACCACTATAATGTATGACACTTGCATTACATGCGAACGGCCCCTACGCTAATAGAATTCTGTTTTTGTCTCCCTGTCTCGTCCTCGACTCTGAGGACAATGAGACAAACAGACCCAGTTCCTGTTGCTGTGAAGGTCATCGCACCACTAATCAACTGGCTGTCCTTCAACGTGACGCCCAACCGATGCGCGACCAACGGCCACCGGCTGAACCAGTTTAATCCGCTTACACGCTTCCTATCCCTACCGTGTCTATATATTATAAATATAAATATTAATCTCTCCCTAGGGTTTTTTGTCCTTCTAGGATTTTTTCCCATTGGGTTTTCTCCTAGGGGGTTTTTTAGTCCCAGGGAGAGTCAGCCAACTTTGGCTTAACTTAGCACTTTACTGTATACGTTACATTATTAATATGCTCGCTTACACGGTTTTTATCCTTAGCCGCTATATTCTACTTCTTATACTATGTATTGATTTTCAATGTTCTCCTCTACATCTACTCATGTAAAGCTGCTTTGCAACAATTAACAATTGTGAAAAGCGCTATATAAATAAAATTGAATTGAATTGAATTGAAAAATTGAACTGTGCCGAAACAATAAAAGGTGCCTCAGGTCATGACTGTGAGGACACATACCAAATTTAGTGTAAATACAATAAAGCGATACAGAGATATAGCCTTAAATGACTTGACCACTAGGGGGCACTGACCAAAAAATAAATTGTGACTCAGGTCTTGATTGTAATGACACCCACCAAATTTGGTGTAAATACGATAAAGAGATGCAGAGATATAGCTTCAAATCTCTTGACCACTAGGGGGCGCCGAAAAGTTAACAAGTCCTCCCAGAACATGTTGCTGATGAACCATACCAAGTTTCATAACAATACGCAATAGCATTTCTGAAATACTCGAACTTAAAGAAAAATTCAAAATGGCCGACACACAAAATGGCTGACCAAAAACCATTTGGTATCGTTTGACTCGGCATGCCTCACGAAATCTAACAAGACCAGTCTCATAATTTTACATTCAAATTTGCAGTAGTTATAAGCAAAAATGGACATTTTTTATATCTCGTGACCAGTAGGGGGCAGTGTGACGAAATGTTGCATGCACCCTCAGGTCATCACTGTTATGACATATACCAAGTCTCATATTAATACGCAAAAGTTTTGCGAAGATACAGGCTCAAACACATTTTGGCGTGCTCGCCCTCGCATTCTTTGATGCGTTATACGACAACGGATAGGTCTACCGAAAATCTTTTGATAAATTTTTGTCTAGAGTGTCTCTAGATGATGCATACCAAAAATCAAGCCAATCACACAAGCGCTCTAGGAGGAGTTCGAAAAAGTAGCTGATCAATATAATTCAAAATGGCCGACAGGAAGTAAGTTTGACTCAGACATATTTGGTACAGTCGGACTCAGCATGAGCCAAGGAATCAATAGAGTGTTATGTCTTATGTCATAGTAGCAATTTAATCAAATGATATAAAGATTTAAATTTTTTTTTTACATATCCTGACCACTAGGTGGCGCCGTCCTAAAGATTTATAGGTGCGCTCAGAACATGTCACTGATGAACCATGCCAAATTTCGTAGCGATACGCCATTCTGTTTGTGAAATACTGAACTTAATGAGAAAATTCAAAATGGCCGACACCCAAAATGGCCGAACAAAAACCGTTTGGTATCGTTTGACTCGGCATGCCTCAAGGAATCTAACAAGACCACCTTCATGATTTTAGACTCAAGTTTGAAGTAGTTATAAGCGAAAATAGGCATTTTTCGAATCTCGTGACCACTAGGTGGCGCTGTGACGAAACTTGCAGGCACCCTCAGGTCATGACTGTAATGACATATACCAAGTTTCGTGTCGATACAATAAAGTTTTGCGAAGATAAGGCCTCACGTCCGTTTTGGCGTGCTCGCCGCCATATATGTTGTCAATTTATATGAGAACGCATTGGTCTATCAAAAAGCTTTTGATAACTTTTTGTCTTGGGTGTCTCTAGATGCTACATACCAAAGGACATGCAAATCGGACAAACGGTCTAGGAGGAGTTCGAAAAAGTAGGTTTTACGAAAAATTCAAAATGGCGGAAAGATGTGCATGACACAAATGACATCAATGTGTGCATTTGAATCATCATGAGCCAAGGATTCAGAGGAAACAAGAATTTAGTTTCTAGGACTCACGGGTCAGAAGTTATGAGCATGAACATAAGTGGATTTTTGGACTGTTGGTGGCGCTAGAGGGTTTGAGTCAGATACACCAATGTTGCTATAGTAACTTCTAAGACCGTCCTCTACATGTGTGCCAAATTTCATAACTTTCCTATGTATGGTTCTATGGGCTGCCATTGACTTCAATGGCGGAAGAACAAGAAGAAGAATAATATATAATAATAATAATAATAATAATAAGAAAACTAACAATAACAATAGGTGTCTACGCCACTTCGTGGCTTGACCCCTAAATATAGCTGCAAGCAGCGATACCGGGGTCAAGCCAAACATGGCAAAAAATGATTCATATGTGATGACTGTCATGGTTTAAGATCTAAGTTTGCATTATTTTTATGAAAAAAAGCATTTTTTTCGTATCTTGAGACCACTAGGTGGCACTGTGCCGAAAGAATAGATGGCGTCAGGTCATGACTGTGATGACACATACCAAATTTAGTGTAAATACAATAAAGCGATACGGAGATATAGCCTTAAATGACTTGACCACTAGGGGGCACTGACCAAAAAATAAATTGTGACTCAGGTCTTGATTGTGATGACACCCACCAAATTTGGTGTAAATACAATAAAGATATGCAGAGATATAGCCTTAAATGACTTGACCACTAGGGGGCACTGACCAAAAAATAAATTGTGACTCAGGTCTTGATTGCGATGACACCCACCAAATTTGGTGTAAATACGATAAAGAGATGCAGAGATATAGCTTCAAATCTCTTGACCACTAGGGGGCACCGGAAAGTTTACAAGTCCTCCCAGAACATGTTGCTGATGAACCATACCAAGTTTCATAACAATACGCAATTGCGTTTCTGAAATACTTGAACTTAAAGAAAAATTCTAAGTGGCCGACACACAAAATGGCCGACCAAAAACCATTTGGTATCGTTTGACTCGCCATGCCTCACGAAATCTAACAAGACCAGTCTCATAATTTTACATTCAAATTTGCAGTAGTTATAAGCAAAAATAGACATTTTTTATATCTCGTGACCAGTAGGGGGCAGTGTGACGAAATGGTGCATGCACCCTCAGGTCATCACTGTTATGACATATACCAAGTCTCATATTAATACGCAAAAGTTTTGCGAAGATACAGGCTCAAACACATTTTGGCGTGCTCGCCCTCGCATTCTTTGATGCGTTATACGACAACGGATAGGTCTCCCGAAAATCTTTTGATAACTTTTTGTCTAGAGTGTCTCTAGATGATGCATACCAAAAATCAAGCCAATCACACAAGCGCTCTAGGAGGAGTTCGAAAAAGTAGGTGTTCAATATAATTCAAAATGGCCGACAGGAAGTAGGTTTGACTCAGACGTATTTGGTACAGTCGGACTCAGCATGAGCCAAGGAATCAATAGAGTGAAGTCTTATGTCATAGTGGCAATTTAATCAAATGATATAAAGATTTAAAAAAAAAAATGTACATATCCTGACCACTAGGTGGCGCCGTCCTAAAGATTTATAGGTGCGCTCAGAACATGTCACTGATGAACCATGCCAAATTTCGTAGCGATACGCCATTCTGTTTGTGAAATACTGAACTTAATGAGAAAATTCAAAATGGCCGACACCCAAAATGGCCGACCGAAAACCGTTTGGTATCGTTTGACTCGGCATGCTTCAAGGAATCTAACAAGACCACCTCCATGATTTTAGACTCAAGTTTGAAGTAGTTATAAGCGAAAATAGGCATTTTTCGAATCTCGTGACCACTAGGTGGCGCTGTGACGAAACGTTGCAGGCACCCTCAGGTCATGACTGTTATGACATATACCAAGTTTCGTGTCGATACAATAAAGTTTTGCGAAGATAAGGCCTCACGTCCGTTTTGGCGTGCTCGCCGCCATATATGTTGTCAATTTATACGAGAACGCATTGGTCTATCAAAAAGCTTTTGATAACTTTTTGTCATGGGTGTCTCTAGATGCTACATACCAAAGGACATGCAAATCGGACAAACGGTCTAGGAGGAGTTCGAAAAAGTAGGTTTTACGAAAAATTCAAAATGGCGGAAAGATGTGCATGACACAAATGACATCAATGTGTGCATTTGAATCATCATGAGCCAAGGATTCAGAGGAAACAAGAATTTAGTTTCTAGGACTCACGGGTCAGAAGTTATGAGCATGAACATAAGTGGATTTTTGGACTGTTGGTGGCGCTAGAGGGTTTGAGTCAGATACACCAATGTTGCTATAGTAACTTCTAAGACCGTCCTCTACATGTGTGCCAAATTTCATAACTTTCCTATGTACGGTTCTATGGGCTGCCATTGACTTCAATGGCGGAAGAACAAGAAGAAGAATAATATATAATAATAATAATAATAAATATAGCTGCAAGCAGCAATACCGGGGTCAAGCCGAAAAGGGCACAGAAGGGTGTAAAGTTGAGTTTGGATAAGAATACTGAAGAACCTAGGTAAAACTCATGATTTCAAATGAAAAAAACGCAAAAGTAATCAACAAAAATAATCTATGTTCTTGTCTAATGCAATCGTCCTTCTGTTATTGTCAATCATGGAACATTAGAGCACTGAAGGACATGTGAGTGATGTATGCAGTGGCATAACATGGGTCACAACATGTTACAACAAGTTAAATCAGTCAAAAGAGACCATCCCCATGTCTCTACGATGTTCTGATGCAGAGAAAAAGCTCTTTCAAAAACAGTTGATTAGGTATTCTAATTGGTTGCTAGAGAGTAAATTTACATCCACCAGTGATAATAGTCCAAGCCATGAAATGAAGAATCCATGATGACTTATGATTTTAGATGTGTTGTTGCAGTAGTTTTAGGCAAAAATTGCTATTTTCTATCTCCAAGCCACTAGGTGGCGCTATGACAAAATTGTGCATGCAACCTCAGAGCATGACTGCGTTACATTTAGCTAGTTTTCTGACTATACACTTTAGTTCAACAAAGAAATAGTTGTATGACCATAGGGCTTGCTTGATATGAAAGGTTTTGTCCAATTATAAGGCCAACTAGTGGTGAAGGCATACCAATGTTTTTGTGTGACCTCAGACTCTGCTCGTACATCAGCGTATCAAATCTGGTGAAAAAATCTCTTTTCGTTGCGATGTTATAACCATTTATGTGTAAAAAACACAAAATTCAAAGGTAATTTTTCGTTTTTTGCAATTTTCGGCAATTTCTGATGAAAATTTTAATATAACGCCAATAGAACTTTTTGTTCAGAATGTAATGCAATATTCTTCCTATGGTGTTTTCGAGTCGATCAGAATAAGGCTTGCGAAGATATTCGCGCTTGTTTTTTAAGTGCTGTTTTGCTGCGCAGGACTAACCGTAAGGCGAAATCTGCATGTTTGGTATCGTTGGACTCGGCGACTACCCAGGACTCCTACAAATCAAGTCCCGTCAAAATACGTTTATCACAGCCAAAGTTATAGGTGTATAAATCAATTGTCTGGCCACTAGGTGGCGCTGTGACAAAACTGTGCATGCACCCTCAATTCCTGACTGGCATCACAAGTACCAAGTGTCGTGTCAATAGGCCTAAGTTTGACGGAGATACAGCCTAAAAACTGTTTTTTTGCGCTCTACGTAAAATTCGTTAAGGTGGTATTTGACAACGGATTGCTGTATCGAAATTATTTTGATAACTTTTTGCCATGAGTGTCTCAAGATGATACATACCAATTTTCGTGGCAATCGGACAAAAGCTCTAGGACGAGTTCGAAGAAGTAGGTTTTTCGAATAATTCAAAATAGCGGGAAAATTTTCATGACGGAAAATGACGTCATAGGGTCCAATCGAATCGTCTTGAGCCAAGGAATCAGAGGAAGCAAGAATTTTGTTTCTAGGACTTACGGATCAGAAGTTATAAGCAAAAACATAAGTGCAATTTTGGACTGTTGGTGGCGCTAGCGGGTTTGACATAGAGACTCCAAATTTGCTGTGGGGACACATTGGAGTGTCCTTTATCAGTGTGCCAAATTTCATAACTTTCCTACGTACGGTTCTATGGGCTGCCATAGACCGCAATGGCGGAAGAAGAAAAATGTATTAACAGAAACAATTGCCAATATAGCTGCAAGCAGCGATACCGGGGTCAAGCCAAATATGGCAAAAAATGATTCATACGTGATGACTGCCATGATTTAACATCTAAGTTTGCATTAGTTTTATGAAAAAAAGCAATTTTTTCGTATCTTGACACCACTAGGTGGCACTGTGCCGAAAGAATAGATGGTGCCTCAGGTCATGACTGTGATGACACATTTCAAATTTAGTGTAAATACAATAAAGCGATACGGAGATATAGCCTTAAATGACTTGACCACTAGGGGGCACTGACCAAAAAATAAATTGTGACTCAGGTCTTGACTGTGATGACACCCACTAAATTTGGTGTGAATACAATAAAGAGATGCAGAGATATAGCCTTAAATGACTTGACCACTAGGGGGCACTGACCAAAAAATTAATTGTGACTTAGGTCTTGATTGTGATGACACCCACCAAATTTGGTGTAAATACGATAAAGAGATGCAGAGATATAGCTTCAAATCTCTTGACCACTAGGGGGCACCGAAAAGTTTACAAGTTCTCCCAGAACATGTTGCTGATGAACCATACCAAGTTTCATAACAATACGCAATTGCGTTTCTGAAATACTTGAACTTAAAGAAAAATTCAAAATGGCCGACACACAAAATGGCGGACCAAAAACCATTTGGTATCGTTTGACTCGGCATGCCTCATGAAATCTAACAAGACCAGTCTCATAATTTTACATTCAAATTTGCAGTAGTTATAAGCAAAAATAGACATTTTTTATATCTCGTGACCAGTAGGGGGCAGTGTGACGAAATGGTGCATGCACCCTCAAGTCATCACTGTTATGACATATACCAAGTCTCATATTAATACGCAAAAGATTTGCGAAGATACAGGCTCAAACACATTTTGGCGTGCTCGCCCTCGCATTCTTTGATGCGTTTTACGACAACAGATAGGTCTACCGAAAATCTTTTGATAACTTTTTGTCTAGAGTGTCTCTAGATGATGCATACCAAAAATCAAGTCAATCACACGAGCGCTCTAGGAGGAGTTCGAAAAAGTAGCTGTTCAATATAAATCAAAATGGCCGACAGGAAGTAGGTTTGACTCTGACATATTTGGTACAGTCGGACTCAGCATGAGCCAAGGAATCAATAGAGTGAAGTCTTATGTCATAGTGGCAATTTAATCAAATGATATAAAGATTTTAAAAATTTATTTTACATATCCTGACCACTAGGTGGCGCCGTCCTAAAGATTTATAGGTGCGCTCAGAACATGTCACTGATGAACCATGCCAAATTTCGTAGCGATACGCCAATCTGTTTGTGAAATACTGAACTCAATGAGAAAATTCAAAATGGCCGACACCCAAAATGGCCGACCGAAAACCGTTTGGTATCGTTTGACTCGGCATGCCTCAAGGAATCTAACAAGACCACCTTCATGATTTTAGACTCAAGTTTGAAGAAGTTATAAGCAAAAATAGGCATTTATGCAACCTCAGAGCATGACTGCGTTACATTTAGCTAGTTTTCTGACTATACACTTTAGTTCAACAAAGAAATAGTTGTATGACCATAGGGCTTGCTTGATATGAAAGGTTTTGTCCAATTATAAGGCCAACTAGTGGTGAAGGCATACCAATGTTTTTGTGTGACCTCAGACTCTGCTCGTACATCAGCGTATCAAATCTGGTGAAAAAATCTCTTTTCGTTGCGATGTTATAACCATTTATGTGTAAAAAACACAAAATTCAAAGGTAATTTTTCGTTTTTTGCAATTTTCGGCAATTTCTGATGAAAATTTTAATATAACGCCAATAGAACTTTTTGTTCAGAATGTAATGCAATATTCTTCCTATGGTGTTTTCGAGTCGATCAGAATAAGGCTTGCGAAGATATTCGCGCTTGTTTTTTAAGTGCTGTTTTGCTGCGCAGGACTAACCGTAAGGCGAAATCTGCATGTTTGGTATCGTTGGACTCGGCGACTACCCAGGACTCCTACAAATCAAGTCCCGTCAAAATACGTTTATCACAGCCAAAGTTATAGGTGTATAAATCAATTGTCTGGCCACTAGGTGGCGCTGTGACAAAACTGTGCATGCACCCTCAATTCCTGACTGGCATCACAAGTACCAAGTGTCGTGTCAATAGGCCTAAGTTTGACGGAGATACAGCCTAAAAACTGTTTTTTTGCGCTCTACGTAAAATTCGTTAAGGTGGTATTTGACAACGGATTGCTGTATCGAAATTATTTTGATAACTTTTTGCCATGAGTGTCTCAAGATGATACATACCAATTTTCGTGGCAATCGGACAAAAGCTCTAGGACGAGTTCGAAGAAGTAGGTTTTTCGAATAATTCAAAATAGCGGGAAAATTTTCATGACGGAAAATGACGTCATAGGGTCCAATCGAATCGTCTTGAGCCAAGGAATCAGAGGAAGCAAGAATTTTGTTTCTAGGACTTACGGATCAGAAGTTATAAGCAAAAACATAAGTGCAATTTTGGACTGTTGGTGGCGCTAGCGGGTTTGACATAGAGACTCCAAATTTGCTGTGGGGACACATTGGAGTGTCCTTTATCAGTGTGCCAAATTTCATAACTTTCCTACGTACGGTTCTATGGGCTGCCATAGACCGCAATGGCGGAAGAAGAAAAATGTATTAACAGAAACAATTGCCAATATAGCTGCAAGCAGCGATACCGGGGTCAAGCCAAATATGGCAAAAAATGATTCATACGTGATGACTGCCATGATTTAACATCTAAGTTTGCATTAGTTTTATGAAAAAAAGCAATTTTTTCGTATCTTGACACCACTAGGTGGCACTGTGCCGAAAGAATAGATGGTGCCTCAGGTCATGACTGTGATGACACATTTCAAATTTAGTGTAAATACAATAAAGCGATACGGAGATATAGCCTTAAATGACTTGACCACTAGGGGGCACTGACCAAAAAATAAATTGTGACTCAGGTCTTGACTGTGATGACACCCACTAAATTTGGTGTGAATACAATAAAGAGATGCAGAGATATAGCCTTAAATGACTTGACCACTAGGGGGCACTGACCAAAAAATTAATTGTGACTTAGGTCTTGATTGTGATGACACCCACCAAATTTGGTGTAAATACGATAAAGAGATGCAGAGATATAGCTTCAAATCTCTTGACCACTAGGGGGCACCGAAAAGTTTACAAGTTCTCCCAGAACATGTTGCTGATGAACCATACCAAGTTTCATAACAATACGCAATTGCGTTTCTGAAATACTTGAACTTAAAGAAAAATTCAAAATGGCCGACACACAAAATGGCGGACCAAAAACCATTTGGTATCGTTTGACTCGGCATGCCTCATGAAATCTAACAAGACCAGTCTCATAATTTTACATTCAAATTTGCAGTAGTTATAAGCAAAAATAGACATTTTTTATATCTCGTGACCAGTAGGGGGCAGTGTGACGAAATGGTGCATGCACCCTCAAGTCATCACTGTTATGACATATACCAAGTCTCATATTAATACGCAAAAGATTTGCGAAGATACAGGCTCAAACACATTTTGGCGTGCTCGCCCTCGCATTCTTTGATGCGTTTTACGACAACAGATAGGTCTACCGAAAATCTTTTGATAACTTTTTGTCTAGAGTGTCTCTAGATGATGCATACCAAAAATCAAGTCAATCACACGAGCGCTCTAGGAGGAGTTCGAAAAAGTAGCTGTTCAATATAAATCAAAATGGCCGACAGGAAGTAGGTTTGACTCTGACATATTTGGTACAGTCGGACTCAGCATGAGCCAAGGAATCAATAGAGTGAAGTCTTATGTCATAGTGGCAATTTAATCAAATGATATAAAGATTTTAAAAATTTATTTTACATATCCTGACCACTAGGTGGCGCCGTCCTAAAGATTTATAGGTGCGCTCAGAACATGTCACTGATGAACCATGCCAAATTTCGTAGCGATACGCCAATCTGTTTGTGAAATACTGAACTCAATGAGAAAATTCAAAATGGCCGACACCCAAAATGGCCGACCGAAAACCGTTTGGTATCGTTTGACTCGGCATGCCTCAAGGAATCTAACAAGACCACCTTCATGATTTTAGACTCAAGTTTGAAGAAGTTATAAGCAAAAATAGGCATTTTTCGAATCTCGTGACCACTAGGTGGCGCTGCGACGAAACGTTGCAGGCATCCTCAGGTCATGACTGTAATGACATATACCAAGTTTCGTGTCGATACAATAAAGTTTTGCGAAGATACGGCCTCACGTCCGTTTTGGCGTGCTCGCCGCCATATATGTTGTCAATTTATACGAGAACGCATTGGTCTATCAAAAAGATTTTGATAACTTTTTGTTTGGGGTGTCTCTACATGCTACATACCAAAGGACATGCAAATCGGACAAACGGTCTAGGAGGAGTTCGAAAAAGTAGGTTTTACGAAAAATTCAAAATGGCGGAAAGATGTGCATGACACAAATGACATAAATGTGTGCATTTGAATCATCATGAGCCAAGGATTCAGAGGAAACAAGAATTTAGTTTCTAGGACTCACGGGTCAGAAGTTATGAGCATGAACATAACTGGAATTTTGGACTGTTGGTGGCGCTAGAGGGTTTGAGTCAGACACACCAATGTTGCTATAGTAACTTCTGAGACCGTCCTCTACATGTGTGCCAAATTTCATAACTTTCCTATGTACGGTTCTATGGGCTGCCATTGACTTCAATGGCGGAAGAACAAGAAGAAGAATAATATATAATAATAATAATAATAATAATAAGAAAACTAACAATAACAATAGGTGTCTACGCCACTTCGTGGCTTGACCCCTAATAATAAGAAAACTAACAATAACAATAGGTGTCTACGCCACTTCGTGGCTTGACCCCTAAATATAGCTGCAAGCAGCGATACCGGGGTCAAGCCAAACATGGCAAAAAATGATTCATACGTGATGACTGCCAAGATTTAACATCTAAGTTTGCATTAGTTTTATGAAATAAAGCACTTTTTTCGTATCTTGAGACCACTAGGTGGCACTGTGCCGAAAGAATAGTTGGTGCCTCAGGTCATGACTGTGATGACACATACCAAATTTAGTGTAAATACAATAAAGCGATACGGAGATATAGCCTTAAATGACTTGACCACTAGGGGGCACTGACCAAAAAATAAATTGTGACTCAGGTCTTGATTGTGATGACACCCACCAAATTTGGTGTGAATACAATAAAGAGATGCAGAGATATAGCCTTAAATGACTTGACCACTAGGGGGCACTGACCAAAAAATTAATTGTGACTCAGGTCTTGATTGTGATGACACCCACCAAATTTGGTGTAAATACGATAAAGAGATGCAGAGATATAGCTTCAAATCTCTTGACCACTAGGGGGCACCGAAAAGTTTACAAGTCCTCCCAACATGTTGCTGATGAACCATGCCAAGTTTCATAACAATACGCAATTGCGTTTCTGAAATACTTGAACTTAAAGAAAAATTCAAAATGGCCGACACACAAAATGGCCGACCAAAAACCATTTGGTATCGTTTGACTCGACATGCCTCACGAATTCTAACAAGACCAGTCTCATAATTTTACATTCAAATTTGCAGTAGTTATAAGCAAAAATAGAATTTTTTTATATCTCGTGACCAGTAGGGGGCAGTGTGACGAAATAGTGCATGCACCCTCAGGTCATCACTGTTATGACATATACCAAGTCTCATATTAATACGCAAAAGTTTTGCGAAGATACAGGCTCAAAGACATTTTGGCGTGCTCGCCCTCGCATTCTTTGATGCGTTATACGACAACGGATAGGTCTACCGAAAATCTTTTGATAACTTTTTGTCTAGAGTGTCTCTAGATGATGCATACCAAAAATCAAGCCAATCACACAAGCGCTCTAGGAGGAGTTCGAAAAAGTAGGTGTTCAATATAATTCAAAATGGCCGACAGGAAGTAGGTTTGACTCAGACATATTTGGTACAGTCGGACTCAGCATGAGCCAAGGAATCAATAGAGTGAAGTCTTATGTCATAGTGGCAATTTAATCAAATGACATAAAGATTTAAAAACATTTTTTTACATATCCTGACCACTAGGTGGCGCCATCCTAAAGATTTATAGGTGCGCTCAGAACATGTCACTGATGAACCATGGCAAATTTCGTAGCGATACGCCATTCTGTTTGTGAAATACTGAACTTAATGAGAAAATTCAAAATGGCCGACACCCAAAATGGCCGAACGAAAACCGTTTGGTATCGTTTGACTCGGCATGCCTCAAGGAATCTAACAAGACCACCTTCATGATTTTAGACTCAAGTTTGAAGTAGTTATAAGCGAAAATAGGCATTTTTCGAATCTCGTGACCACTAGGTGGCGCTGTGACGAAACGTAGCAGGCACCCTCAGGTCATGACTGTAATGACATATACCAAGTTTCGTGTCGATACAATAAAGTTTTGCGAAGATAAGGCCTCACGTCCGTTTTGGCGTGCTCGCCGCCATATATGTTGTCAATTTATATGAGAACGCATTGGTCTATCAAAAAGCTTTTGATAACTTTTTGTCTTGGGTGTCTCTAGATGCTACATACCAAAGGACATGCAAATCGGACAAACGGTCTAGGAGGAGTTCGAAAAAGTAGGTTTTACGAAAAATTCAAAATGGCGGAAAGATGTGCATGACACAAATGACATCAATGTGTGCATTTGAATCATCATGAGCCAAGGATTCAGAGGAAACAAGAATTTAGTTTCTAGGACTCACGGGTCAGAAGTTATGAGCATGAACATAAGTGGATTTTTGGACTGTTGGTGGCGCTAGAGGGTTTGAGTCAGATACACCAATGTTGCTATAGTAACTTCTAAGACCGTCCTCTACATGTGTGCCAAATTTCATAACTTTCCTATGTACGGTTCTATGGGCTGCCATTGACTTCAATGGCGGAAGAACTAGGAAGAATAATAATAAGAAAACTAACAATAACAATAGGTGTCTACGCCACTTCGTGGCTTGACCCCTAATAATAATAATAATAATAATAAGAAAACTAACAATAACAATAGGTGTCTACGCCACTTCGTGGCTTGACCCCTAATAATAAGAAAACTAACAATAACAATAGGGTTCTACGCCCCTTCGGGGCTTGACCCCTAATAATAAGAAAACTAACAAATACAATAGGGGTCTTCGCCCCTTCGGGGCTTGACCCCTAAATATAGCTGCAAGCAGCAATACCGGGGTCAAGCCGAAAAGGGCACAGAAGGATGTAAAGTTGCATTTGGATAAGCAGACTGAAGAACCTAGGTAAACCTAATGATTTCAGATGAAAAAATCCAAAGGTAATCAACAAAAATAATCTATATTCTTGTCTACTGCAACTGTCCTTCGGTTATTGACAATCATGGAACATTAGAGCACTGAAGGACATGTATGTGATGCTTACAGTGGGCAAACATGGGTCACAACATGTTACAACAAGTTAAAAGAGTCAAAAGAGACCATCCCCATGTCTCTGTGATGTTCTGATACAGAGAAAAAGCTCTTGCAAAAACAGTTGATAACGTATTCTCATTGGTTGCTAGAGAGTAAATGGACATCCTCTAGTGATTATAGTCAAAGCCATGAAAGGAATAATCCATGATGACTCATGGTTTTAGATGTGTTGTTGCAGTAGTTTTAGGCAAAAAAAATGCGTTATTCTATCTCAAAACCAGTAGGTGGCGCAATGACAAAATTGTGCATGCAACCTCAGGTCATAACTGTGTTACATCTAGCTAGTTTTATGACTATACACTTTAGTTTAGTGAAGAAACAGTTGTATGACCATAGGGTGGCTTGATTTCAAAGGTTTTGTTAAATTATAAGGCCAACTAGTGGTGCAACCATACAATTTTTTTTTTGTGTAGCCTCAGACTGTGGTCGTACATCAGCGTATCAAATATGGTAAAAAAATCTTTTTGCGTTACGAAGTTATAGCCATTTATGTGTAAAAACACAAAATTTAAAGGTAATTTTTCGTTTTTTGCAATTTTCAGCCATTTCTGATGAAAATTTTAATACAATGCCAATAGAACTTTTTGTTCAGAAGGTAATGCAATATTCTTCCTATGATGTTTTCGAGTCGATCAGAATTACGCTCGCGGAGATATTCGCGCGTGTTTTTTAAGTGCTATTTTGCCGCGCAGGGTTAACCGTAAGGCCAATTCTGGCATGTTTGGTATCGTTGGACTCGGCAACTATTCAGGACTCCAAGGAAACAAGTCCCATGAAAATACGTCGATCACAGCCAAAGTTATAGGTGTGTAAAACATTCGTCTTACCACTAGGTGGCGCTGCGACGAAACTGGGCATGCGCTCTCAGTTCCTGACTGGCATCACAAGTACCAAGTGTCGTTTCAATAGGCTTAAGTTTGGCGAAGATACAGCCTCAAATCCGTTTTTTTGCACTCTACGTAAAATTTGTTGACGCGGTTTACGCAAACAGATTGGCGAATCGACATGAATTCCATAACTTTTTGCCGTGAGGGTCTGTAGATGCTACATACCGATTTTCGTGGAAATCGGGCAAAAGCTCTAGGACGAGTTCGCAAAAGTAGGTTTTACGAATAATTCAAAATGGCGGAAAAATTTTCATGACGGAAAATAACGTCATAGGGTCCAGTCGAATCGTCTTGAGCCAAGGAATCAGAGGAAACAAGAATTTCGTTTCTAGGACGTACGGGTCAGAAGTTATAAACAAAAACGTAAGTGCAACTTTAGACTGTTGGTGGCGCTAGAGGGTTGGAGTTAGAGACTCCAAATTTGCTGTGGGGACACATTGGACTGTCCTTTATCAGTGTGCCAAATTTCATAACTTTCCTACGTACGGTTCTATGGGCTGCCATAGACCGCAATGGCGGAAGAAGAAGAAGAAGAAGAAATATAGCTGCAAGCAGCAATACCGGGGTCAAGCCGAAAAGGGCCCAAAAGGATGTAAAATTGAGATTGGATAAGCAGACTGAAGAACCTAGTTAAACCAAGTTTAATTAGTGAAAAGAGCCCACCCCCGTGTCTCTACGGTGTTCCGATGCAGAGATATAGCTTTTGCAAAAACGGTTGATAAGGTATTCTCATTGGTTGCTAGGGAGTGAATTGGCAACCATCAGTGATTATAGTCAAAGCCATGAAAGGAATAATCCATGATGACTCATGGTTTTAGAAGTGTTGTTGCAGTAGTTTTAGGCAAAAAATGCGTTATTCTATCTCAAAACCAGTAGGTGGCGCAATGACAAAATTGTGCATGCAACCTCAGGTCATAACTGTGTTACATCTAGCTAGTTTTATGACTATACACTTTAGTTTAGTGAAGAAACAGTTGTATGACCATAGGGCTGGCTTGATATCAAAGGTTTTGTTCAATTATAGGGCCACCTAGTGGTGCAAGCATACAATTTTTTTTGTGTGGCCTCAAAATATGCTCATACATCAGGGTATCAAATATGGTAAAAAAATCTCTTTGCGTTAGGAAGTTATAGCCATTTATGTGTAAAAACACAAAATTTAAAGGTAATTTTTCGTTTTTTGCAATTTTCAGCCATTTCTGATGAAAATTTTAATACAATGCCAATAGAACTTTTTGTTCAGAAGGTAATGCAATATTCTTCCTATGATGTTTTCGAGTCGATCAGAATTACGCTCGCGGAGATATTCGCGCGTGTTTTTTAAGTGCTATTTTGCCGCGCAGGGTTAACCGTAAGGCCAATTCTGGCATGTTTGGTATCGTTGGACTCGGCAACAATTCAGGACTCCAAGGAAACAAGTCCCATGAAAATACGTCGATCACAGCCAAAGTTATAGGTGTGTAAAACATTCGTCTTACCACTAGGTGGCGCTGCGACGAAACTGGGCATGCGCTCTCAGTTCCTGACTGGCATCACAAGTACCAAGTGTCGTTTCAATAGGCTTAAGTTTGGCGAAGATACAGCCTCAAATCCGGTTTTTTGCACTCTACGTAAAATTTGTTGACGCGGTTTACGCAAACAGATTGGCGAATCGACATGAATTCCATAACTTTTTGCCGTGAGGGTCTGTAGATGCTACATACCGATTTTCGTGGAAATCGGGCAAAAGCTCTAGGACGAGTTCGCAAAAGTAGGTTTTACGAATAATTCAAAATGGCGGAAAAATTTTCATGACGGAAAATGACGTCATAGGGTCCAGTCGAATCGTCTTGAGCCAAGGAATCAGAGGAAACAAGAATTTCGTTTCTAGGACGTACGGGTCAGAAGTTATAAACAAAAACGTAAGTGCAACTTTAGACTGTTGGTGGCGCTAGAGGGTTGGAGTTAGAGACTCCAAATTTGCTGTGGGGACACATTGGACTGTCCTTTATCAGTGTGCCAAATTTCATAACTTTCCTACGTACGGTTCTATGGGCTGCCATAGACCGCAATGGCGGAAGAAGAAGAAGAATAATAATAATAATAAGAAAACTAACAAATACAATAGGGGTCTTCGCCCCTTCGGGGCTTGACCCCTAATAATAATAATAATAATAATAAGAAAACTAACAAATACAATAGGGGTCTTCGCCCCTTCGGGGCTTGACCCCTAAATATAGCTGCAAGCAGCAATGCCGGGGTCAAGCCGAAAAGGGCACAGAAGGGTGTAAAGTTGAGATTGGATAAGAATACTAAAGAACCTAGGTAAACCTCATGATTTCAAATGAAAAAAACGCAAAAGTAATCAACAAAAATAATCTATGTTCTTGTCTAATGCAATCGTCCTTCTGTTATTGACAATCATGGAACATTAGAGCACGGAAGGACACGTGAGTGATGTATGCAGTGGCATAACATGGGTCACAACATGTTACAACAAGTTAAATCAGTCAAAAGAGACCATCCCCATGTCTCTATGATGTTCTGATGCAGAGAAAAAGCTCTTTCAAAAACAGTTGATTAGGTAATCTCATTGGTTGCTAGAGAGTAGATTCACATCCACCAGCGATAATAGTCCAAGCCATGAAATGAAGAATCCATGATGACTTATGATTTTAGATGTGTTGTTGCAGTAGTTTTAGGCAAAAATTGCTATTTTCTATCTCCAAGCCACTAGGTGGCGCTATGACAAAATTGTGCATGCAACCTCAGGGCATGACTGCGTTACATTTAGCTAGTTTTCTGACTATACACTTTAGTTCAGCAAAGAAATAGTTGTATGACCATAGGGCTTGCTTGATATGAAAGGTTTTGTCCAATTATAAGGCCAACTAGTGGTGAAGGCATACCAATGTTTTTGTGTGACCTCAGACTCTGCTCGTACATCAGCGTATCAAATCTGGTGAAAAAATCTCTTTTCGTTGCGAAGTTATAACCATTTATGTGTAAAAAACACAAAATTCAAAGGTAATTTCTCGTTTTTTGCAATTTTCGGCCATTTCTGATGAAAATTTTAATATAACGCCAATAGAACTTTTTGTTCAGAAGGTAATGCAATATTCTTCCTATGATGTTTTCAAGTCGATCAGAATTACGCTCGCGGAGATATTCGCGCTTGTTTTTTAAGTGCTGTTTTGCTGCGCAGGGCTAACCGTAAGGCGAAATCTGGCATGTTTGGTATCGTTGGACTCGGCGACTACCCAGGACTCCTAAAAATCAAGTCCCGTCAAAATACGTTTATCACAGCCAAAGTTATAGGCGTATAAAACATTCGTCTGGCCAGTAGGTGGCGCTGCGACGAAACTGTGCATGCACCCTCAGTTCCTGACTGGCATCTCAAGTACCAAGTGTCGTGTCAATAGGCCTAAGTTTGACGAAGATAAAGCCTAAAATCTGTTTTTTTGCGCTCTACATAAAACTCGTTAAGGTGGTATTTGACAACGGATTGCTGTATCGAAATTCTTTTGATAACTTTTTGCCATGAGTGTCTCAAGATGATACATACCAATTTTCGTGGCAATCGGACAAAAGCTCTAGGACGAGTTCGAAAAAGTAGGTTTTTCAAATAATTCAAAATGGCGGGAAAATTTTCATGACGGAAAATGACGTCATAGAGTGTAATCGAATCGTCTTGAGCCAAGGAATCAGAGGAAGCAAGAATTTTGTTTCTAGGACTTACGGATCAGAAGTTATAAGCAAAAACATAAGTGCAATTTTGGACTGTTGGTGGCGCTAGCGGGTTTGACATAGAGACTCCAAATTTGCTGTGGGGACACATTGGAGTGTCCTTTATCAGTGTGCCAAATTTCATAACTTTCCTACGTACGGTTCTATGGGCTGCCATAGACCGCAATGGCGGAAGAAGAATAACTAATAATAAATATAGCTGCAAGCAGCGATACTGGGGTCAAGCCAAACATGGCAAAAATAATTCATATGTGATGACTGTCATGATTTAAGATCTAAGTTTGCATTAGTTTTAGGAAAAAATAGAAATTTTTTGTATCTTGTGACCACTAGGAGGCACTGTGCCGAAACAAGAGATGGTGCCTCAGGCCATGACTGTGATGACACATACCAAATTAAGTGTAAATACGATAAAGCGATACAGAGATATAGCCTTAAATGACTTGACCACTAGGGGGCACTGAACAAAATAATAGATGGTGACTCAGGTCATGATTGTGATGACACATACCAAATTTAGTGTAAATACGATAAAGCGATACGGAGATATAGCCTTAAATGACTTGACCACTAGGGGGCACTGACCAAAACAATAGATGGTGACTCAGGTCATGATTGTGATGACACATACCAAATTTAGTGTAAATACGATAAAGCGATACGGAGATATAGCCTTAAATGACTTGACCACTAGGGGGCATTGACCAAAACAATAGATGGTGACTCAGGTCATGATTGTGATGACACCCACCAAATTTGGTGTAAATGCGATAAAGAGATGCAGAGATATAGCTTCAAATCTCTTGACCACTAGGGGGCGCCGAAAAGTTTACAAGCCCTCTCAGAACATGTTGCTGATGAACCATACCAAGTTTCATAACAATACGCAATTGCGTTTTTGAAATACTTGAACTTAAAGAAATTTTTTAAAATGGCCGACACACAAAATGGCCGACTGAAACCATTTGGTATCGTTTGACTTGGCATGCCTCACGTAATCTAACAAGACTAATCTCATAATTTTATATTCAATTTTGAAGTAGTTATAAGCAAAAATAGGCATTTTTTGAATCTCGTGACCACTAGGTGGCGCTGTGACGAAACGTTGCAGGCACCCTCAGGTCATGACTGTAATGACATATACCAAGTTTCGTGTCGATACAATAAAGTTTTGCGAAGATACGGCCTCACGTCCGTTTTGGCGTGCTCGCCGCCATATATGTTGTCAATTTATACGAGAACGCATTGGTCTATCAAAAAGCTTTTGATAACTTTTGTCTTGGGTGTCTCTAGATGCTACATACCACAGGACATGCAAATCGGACAAACGGTCTAGGAGGAGTTCGAAAATTTAGGTTTTACAAAAAATTCAAAATGGCGGAAAAATGTGCATGACACAAATGACATAATGTGTGCATTTGAATCATCATGAGCCAAGGATTCAGAGGAAACAAGAATTTAGTTTCTAGGACTCACGGGTCAGAAGTTATGAGCATGAACATAAGTGGATTTTTGGACTGTTGGTGGCGCTAGAGGGTTTGAGTCAGACACACCAATGTTGCTATAATAACTTCTGAGAATGTCCTCTACATGTGTGCAAAAATTCATAACTTTCCTATGTACGGTTCTATGGGCTGCCATTGACTTTCGGCGGAAGAACGAGGAAGAAAAATAATAATAATAATAATAATAATAATAATAAGAAAACTAACAATAACAATAGGGTTCTACGCCCCTTCGGGGCTTGACCCCTAAATATAGCTGCAAGCAGCAATACCGGGGTCAAGCCGAAAAGGGCCCAAAAGGATGTAAAATTGAGATTGGATAAGCAGACTGAAGAACCTAGTTAAACCAAGTTTAATTAGTGAAAAGAGCCCACCCACGTGTCTCTACGGTGTTCCGATGCAGAGATATAGCTTTTGCAAAAACGGTTGATAAGGTATTCTCATTGGTTGCTAGGGAGTGAATTGGCAACCATCAGTGATTATAGTCAAAGCCATGAAAGGAATAATCCATGATGACTCATGGTTTTAGAAGTGTTGTTGCAGTAGTTTTAGGCAAAAAATGCGTTATTCTATCTCAAAACCAGTAGGTGGCGCAATGACAAAATTGTGCATGCAACCTCAGGTCATAACTGTGTTACATCTAGCTAGTTTTATGACTATACACTTTAGTTTAGTGAAGAAACAGTTGTATGACCATAGGGCTGGCTTGATATCAAAGGTTTTGTTCAATTATAGGGCCACCTAGTGGTGCAAGCATACAATATTTTTTGTGTGGCCTCAAAATATGCTCATACATCAGGGTATCAAATATGGTAAAAAAATCTCTTTGCGTTACGAAGTTATAGCCATTTATGTGTAAAAACACAAAATTTAAAGGTAATTTTTCGTTTTTTGCAATTTTCAGCCATTTCTGATGAAAATTTTAATACAATGCCAATGGAACTTTTTGTTCAGAAGGTAATGCAATATTCGTCCTATGATGTTTTCGAGTCGATCAGAATTACGCTCGCGGAGATATTCGCGCGTGTTTTTTAAGTGCTATTTTGCCGCGCAGGGTTAACCGTAAGGCCAATTCTGGCATGTTTGGTATCGTTGGACTCGGCAACTATTCAGGACTCCAAGGAAACAAGTCCCATGAAAATACGTCGATCACAGCCAAAGTTATAGGTGTGTAAAACATTCGTCTTACCACTAGGTGGCGCTGCGACGAAACTGGGCATGCGCTCTCAGTTCCTGACTGGCATCACAAGTACCAAGTGTCGTTTCAATAGGCTTAAGTTTGGTGAAGATACAGCCTCAAATCCGTTTTTTTGCACTCTACGTAAAATTTGTTGACGCGGTTTACGCAAACAGATTGGCGAATCGACATGAATTCCATAACTTTTTGCCGTGAGGGTCTGTAGATGCTACATACCGATTTTCGTGGAAATCGGGCAAAAGCTCTAGGACGAGTTCGCAAAAGTAGGTTTTACGAATAATTCAAAATGGCGGAAAAATTTTCATGACGGAAAATGACGTCATAGGGTCCAGTCGGATCTTCTTGAGCCAAGGAATCAGAGGAAACAAGAATTTCGTTTCTAGGACGTACGGGTCAGAAGTTATAAACAAAAACGTAAGTGCAACTTTAGACTGTTGGTGGCGCTAGAGGGTTGGAGTTAGAGACTCCAAATTTGCTGTGGGGACACATTTGGACTGTCCTTTATCAGTGTGCCAAATTTCATAACTTTCCTACGTACGGTTCTATGGGCTGCCATAGACCGCAATGGCGGAAGAAGAAGAAGAAGAAGAAGAATAATAAATATAGCTGCAAGCAGCAATACCGGGGTCAAGCCGAAAAGGGCACAGAAGGATGTAAAGTTGCGTTTGGATAAGCAGACTGAAGAACCTAGGTAAACCTAATGATTTCAGATGAAAAAATGCAAAGGTAATCAACAAAAATAATCTATATTCTTGTCTACTGCAACTGTCCTTCGGTTATTGACAATCATGGAACATTAGAGCACTGAAGGACATGTATGTGATGCTTACAGTGGGCAAACATGGGTCACAACATGTTACAACAAGTTAAAAGAGTCAAAAGAGACCATCCCCATGTCTCTGTGATGTTCTGATACAGAGAAAAAGCTCTTGCAAAAACAGTTGATAACGTATTCTCATTGGTTGCTAGAGAGTAAATGGACATCCTCTAGTGATTATAGTCAAAGCCATGAAAGGAATAATCCATGATGACTCATGGTTTTAGATGTGTTGTTGCAGTAGTTTTAGGCAAAAAATGCCATATTCTATCTCAAAACCAGTAGGTGGCGCAATGACAAAATTCGTGCATGCAACCTCAGGTCATAAATGTGTTACATCTAGCTAGTTTTATGACTATACACTTTAGTTTAGTGAAGAAACAGTTGTATGACCATAGGGTGGCTTGATTTCAAAGGTTTTGTTCAATTATAAGGCCAACTAGTGGTGCAACCATACAATTTTTTTTGTGTAGCCTCAGACTGTGGTCGTACATCAGCGTATCAAATATGGTGAAAAAATCTCTTTGCGTTACGAAGTTATAACCAATTTTGTTATTAAAACACAAAATTTAAAGGTAATTTTTCGTTTTTTGCAATTTTCGGCCATTTCTGATGAAAATTTTAATATAGTGCCAATAGAACTTTTTGTTCAGAAGGTAATGCAATATTCTTCCTATGATGTTTTCGAGTCGATCAGAATAACGCTCGCGGAGATATTCGCGCGTGTTTTTTAAGTGCTGTTTTGCTGCACAGGGCTAACCTTAAGGCGAAATCTGGCATGTTTGGTATCGTTGGACTCGGCGACTATTCAGGACTCCTAAAAATCAAGTCCCGTCAAAATACGTTGATCACAGCCAAAGTTATAGGTGTAAAAAACATCTGTCTGGCCACTAGGTGGCGCTGCGACGAAACTGTGCATGCACACTCAGTTCCTGACTGGCATCACAAGTACCAAGTGTCGTGTCAATAGGCCTAAGTTTGACGAAGATACAGCCTAAAATCTGTTTTTTTGCGCTCTACGTAAAATTTGTTAACGCGCTATACGACAACGGATTGGTTTATCGAAATTCTTTTGATAACTTTTTGCCGAGAGGGTCTCTAGATGCTACATACCAAATTTCGCGACAATCGGGTAAAAACTGTAGGACGAGTTCGCAAAAGTAGGTTTTACGAATAATTCAAAATGGCGGAAAAATTTTCATGACGGAAAATGACGTCATAGGGTCCAGTCGAATCGTCTTGAGCCAAGGAATCAGAGGAAACAAGAATTTCGTTTCTAGGACTTACGGATCAGAAGTTATAAGCAAAAACATAAGTTCAACTTTGGACTGTTGGTGGCGCTAGCGGGTTAGAGATAGAGACTCCAAATTTGCTGTGGGGACACATTGGACTGTCCTTTATCAGTGTGCCAAATTTCATAACTTTCCTACATACGGTTCTATGGGCTGCCATAGACCGCAATGGCGGAAGAAGAATAATAATAATAATAATAAATATAGCTGCTAGCAGCGATACCGGGGTCAAGCCAAACATGGCAAAAAATGATTCATATGTGATGACTGTCATGGTTTAAGATCTAAGTTTGCATTATTTTTATGAAAAAAAGCATTTTTTTCGTATCTTGAGACCACTAGGTGGCACTGTGCCGAAAGAATAGATGGTGCCTCAGGTCATGACTGTGATGACACATACCAAATTTAGTGTAAATACAATAAAGCGATACGGAGATATAGCCTTAAATGACTTGACCACTAGGGGGCACTGACCAAAAAATAAATTGTGACTCAGGTCTTGATTGTGATGACACCCACCAAATTTGGTGTAAATACAATAAAGATATGGAGAGATATAGCCTTAAATGACTTGACCACTAGGGGGCACTGACCAAAAAATAAATTGTGACTCAGGTCTTGATTGTGATGACACCCACCAAATTTGGTGTAAATACGATAAAGAGATGCAGAGATATAGCTTCAAATCTCTTGACCACTAGGGGGCACCGGAAAGTTTACAAGTCCTCCCAGAACATGTTGCTGATGAACCATACCAAGTTTCATAACAATACGCAATTGCGTTTCTGAAATACTTGAACTTAAAGAAAAATTCTAAGTGGCCGACACACAAAATGGCCGACCAAAAACCATTTGATATCGTTTGACTCGCCATGCCTCACGAAATCTAACAAGACCAGTCTCATAATTTTACATTCAAATTTGCAGTAGTTATAAGCAAAAATAGACATTTTTTATGTCTCGTGACCAGTAGGGGGCAGTGTGACGAAATGGTGCATGCACCCTCAGGTCATCACTGTTATGACATATACCAAGTCTCATATTAATACGCAAAAGTTTTGCGAAGATACAGGCTCAAACACATTTTGGCGTGCTCGCCCTCGCATTCTTTGATGCGTTATACGACAACGGATAGGTCTCCCAAAAATCTTTTGATAACTTTTTGTCTAGAGTGTCTCTAGATGATGCATACCAAAAATCAAGCCAATCACACAAGCGCTCTAGGAGGAGTTCGAAAAAGTAGGTGTTCAATATAATTCAAAATGGCCGACAGGAAGTAGGTTTGACTCAGACGTATTTGGTACAGTCGGACTCAGCATGAGCCAAGGAATCAATAGAGTGAAGTCTTATGTCATAGTGGCAATTTAATCAAATGATATAAAGATTAAAAAAATTTTTTTACATATCCTGACCACTAGGTGGCGCCGTCCTAAAGATTTATAGGTGCGCTCAGAACATGTCACTGATGAACCATGCCAAATTTCGTAGCGATACGCCATTCTGTTTGTGAAATACTGAACTTAATGAGAAAATTCAAAATGGCCGACACCCAAAATGGCCGACCGAAAACCGTTTGGTATCGTTTGACTCGGCATGCTTCAAGGAATCTAACAAGACCACCTCCATGATTTTAGACTCAAGTTTGAAGTAGTTATAAGCGAAAATAGGCATTTTTCGAATCTCGTGACCACTAGGTGGCGCTGTGACGAAACGTTGCAGGCACCCTCAGGTCATGACTGTTATGACATATACCAAGTTTCGTGTCGATACAATAAAGTTTTGCGAAGATAAGGCCTCACGTCCGTTTTGGCGTTCTCGCCGCCATATATGTTGTCAATTTATACGAGAACGCATTGGTCTATCAAAAAGCTTTTGATAACTTTTTGTCTTGGGTGTCTCTAGATGCTACATACCAAAGGACATGCAAATCAGACAAACGGTCTAGGAGGAGTTCGAAAAAGTAGGTTTTATGAAAAATTCAAAATGGCGGAAAGATGTGCATGACACAAATGACATCAATGTGTGCATTTGAATCATCATGAGCCAAGGATTCAGAGGAAACAAGAATTTAGTTTCTAGGACTCACGGGTCAGAAGTTATGAGCATGAACATAAGTGGATTTTTGGACTGTTGGTGGCGCTAGAGGGTTTGAGTCAGATACACCAATGTTGCTATAGTAACTTCTAAGACCGTCCTCTACATGTGTGCCAAATTTCATAACTTTCCTATGTATGGTTCTATGGGCTGCCATTGACTTCAATGGCGGAAGAACAAGAAGAAGAATAATATATAATAATAATAATAAATATAGCTGCAAGCAGCAATCACCGGGGTCAAGCCAAAAAGGGCACAGCAGAAAGTAAAGTTGACTTCGGATGAGCAGTTTAAAGAACCTAGGAAAATCTCTTGATTTCAGACAAAACAATATAATAGTTATCAGCAAAAAAGCTGTGTTCTCATTAAGTGAAATCTCTCCCTCTCTTTCGATGAGCATTGATAACTAGAACACTGAAGTAAAAATGAGTGGTGCTTGCAGTGGCAATACTCAGCTCACAAAATGTTACAGTGGTGTTAATGAGTCAAAAGAGCCCACCAGCGTGTCTCTACGATGTTCTGACGCAGAGATATAGCTCTTGCAAAAACGGTTGATAAGGTATTCTCATTGGTTGCTAGGGAGTGAATTGGCAACCATCAGTGATTATAGTCAAAGCCATGAAAGGAATAATCCATGATGACTCATGGTTTTAGATGTGTTGTTGCAGTAGTTTTAGGCAAAAAATGCCATGTTCTATGTCAAAACCAGTAGGTGGCGCAATGAAAAAATTTGTGCATGCAACCTCAGGTCATAACTATGTTACATCTAGCTAGTTTTATGACTATACACTTTAGTTTAGTGAAGAAACAGTTGTATGACCATAGGGTGGCTTGATTTCAAAGGTTTTGTTCAATTATAAGGCCAACTAGTGGTGCAAGCATACAATTTTTTTTGTGTAGCCTCAAACTGTGGTCTTACATCAGTGTATCAAATATGGTGAAAAAATATCTTTGCGTTACGAAGTTATAACCATTTATGTGTAAAAAACACAAAATTTAAAGATTATTTTTCGTTTTTTGCAATTTTCGGCCATTTCTGATGAAAATTTTAATATAACCCATAAGAACTTTTTGTTCAGAAGGTAATGCAATGTTCTTCCTATGGTGTTTTCGGGTCGATCGGAATTACGCTCGCGGAGATATTCGCACATGTTTTTTAAGTGCTGTTTTGCTGCGCAGGGCTAACCGTAAGGCGAAATCTGGCATGTTTGGTATCGTTGGACTCGGCAACTATTCAGGACTTCAAGGAAACAAGTCCCGTAAAAATATGTCGATCGGAGCCAAAGTTATAGGTGTATAAAACATTTCTCTGGCCACTAGGTGGCGCTGCGACGAAATGATGCATGCACAATCAGATCCTGACTGGCATCACAAGTACCAAGTGTCGTGTCAATAGGCCTAAGTTTTACGAAGATACAGCCTAAAACCTGTTTTTTTGCACTCTTCGTAAAATTCGTTAAGGCAGTATACAACAACGGATTGATGTATCAAAATTCTTTTGATAACTTTTTGCCGTGAGTGTCTCTAGATGCTGTACACCGATTTTCGTGGCAATCGGGTAAAAACTCTAGGACGAGTTCGCAAAAGTAGGTTTTACGAATTATTCAAAATGGCGGAAAAATTTTCATGACGGAAAATGACGTCATAGGGTCCAATCGAATCGTCTTGAGCCAAGGAATCAGAGGAAACAAGAATTTCGTTTCTAGGACATACGGATCAGAAGTTATAAGCAAAAACGTAAGTGCAACTTTGGACTGTTGGTGGCGCTAGCGGGTTTGAGATAGAGACTCCAAATTTGCTGTGGATAATATTTGGACTGTCCTCTGTCAGTGTGCCAAATTTCATAACTTTCCTACGTACGGTTCTATGGGCTGCCATAGACCGCAATGGCGGAAGAAGAAAAATTTATTAACAGAAACAATTACCAATATAGCTGCAAGCAGCGATACCGGGGTCAAGCCAAACATGGCAAAAAATGATTCATACGTGATGACTGTCATGATTTAAGAACTAAGTTTGCATTAGTTTTATGAAAAAAAAGCAATTGTTTCGTATCTTGAGACCACTAGGTGGCACTGTGCCGAAAGAATAGATGGTGCCTCAGGTCATGACTGTGATGACACATACCAAATTTAGTGTAAATACAATAAAGCGATACGGAGATATAGCCTTAAATGACTTGACCACTAGGGGGCACTGACCAAAAAAAAATTGTGACTCAGGTCTTGATTGTGATGACACCCACCAAATTTGGTGTAAATACAATAAAGAGATGCAGAGATATAGCCTTAAATGACTTGACCACTAGGGGGCACTGACCAAAAAATAAATTGTGACTCAGGTCTTGATTGTGATGACACCCACCAAATTTGGTGTAAATACGATAAAGAGATGCAGAGATATAGCTTAAAATCTCTTGACCACTAGGGGGCACCGAAAAGTTTACAAGTCCTCCCAGAACATGTTGCTGATGAACCATACCAAGTTTCATAACAATACGCAATTGCGTTTCTGAAATACTTGAACTTAAAGAAAAATTCAAAATGGCCGACACACAAAATGGCCGACCAAAAACCATTTGGTATCGTTTGACTCGGCATGCCTCATGACATCTAACAAGACCAGTCTCATAATTTTACATTCAAATTTGCAGTAGTTATAACCAAAAATAGACATTTTTTATATCTCGTGACCAGTAGGGGGCAGTGTGACGAAATGGTGCATGCACCCTCAAGTCATCACTGTTATGACATATACCAAGTCTCATATTAATACGCAAAAGTTTTGCGAAGATACAGGCTCAAACACATTTTGGCGTGCCCGCCCTCGCATTCTTTGATGCGTTATACGACAACGGATAGGTCTACCGAAAATCTTTTGATAACTTTTTGTCTAGAGTGTCTCTAGATGATGCATACCAAAAATCAAGTCAATCACACGAGCGCTCTAGGAGGAGTTCGAAAAAGTAGCTGTTCAATATAAATCAAAATGGCCGACAGGAAGTAGGTTTGACTCTGACATATTTGGTACAGTCGGACTCAGCATGAGCCAAGGAATCAATAGAGTGAAGTCTTATGTCATAGTGGCAATTTAATCAAATGATATAAAGATTTTAAAAATGTATTTTACATATCCTGACCACTAGGTGGCGCCGTCCTAAAGATTTATAGGTGCGCTCAGAACATGTCACTGATGAACCATGCCAAATTTCGTAGCGATACGCCAATCTGTTTGTGAAATACTGGACTTAATGAGAAAATTCAAAATGGCCGACACCCAAAATGGCCGACCGAAAACCGTTTGGTATCGTTTGACTCGGCATGCCTCAAGGAATCTAACAAGACCACCTTCATGATTTTAGACTCAAGTTTGAAGAAGTTATAAGCAAAAATAGGCATTTTTCGAATCTCGTGACCACTAGGTGGCGCTGCGACGAAACATTGCAGGCACCCTCAGGTCATGACTGTTATGACATATACCAAGTTTCGTGTCGATACAATAAAGTTTTGCGAAGATACGGCCTCACGTCCGTTTTGGCGTGCTCGCCGCCTTATATGTTGTCAATTTATACGAGAACGCATTGGTCTATCAAAAAGCTTTTGATAACTTTTTGTCTGGGGTGTCTCTAGATGCTACATACCAAAGGACATGCAAATCGGACGAACGCTCTAGGAGGAGTTCGAAAAAGTAGGTTTTACGGAAAATTCAAAATGGCGGAAAGATGTGCATGACACAAATGACATCAATGTGTGCAATTGAATCATCATGAGCCAAGGATTCAGAGGAAACAAGAATTTAGTGTCTAGGACTCACGGGTCAGAAGTTATGAGCATGAACATAAGTGGATTTTTGGACTGTTGGTGGCGCTAGAGGGTTTGAGTTAGACACACCAATGTTGCTATAGTAACTTCTAAGACTGTCCTCTACATGTGTGCCAAATTACATAACTTTCCTACGTACGGTTCTATGGGCTGCCATTGACTTCAATGGCGGAAGAACTAGGATGAATAATAATAAGAAAACTAACAATAACAATAGGTGTCTACGCCACTTCGTGGCTTGACCCCTAATAATAAGAAAACTAACAAATACAATAGGGGTCTTCGCCCCTTCGGGGCTTGACCCCTAATAATAATAATTATTATAATAAAAAGAAAACTAACGGATACAATAGGGGTCTTCGCCCCTTCGGGGCTTGACCCCTAATAATTATAATAAATATAGCTGCAAGCAGCAATGCCGGGGTCAAGCCAAAAAGGGCACAGAAGAAAGTGAAGTTGAATTCGGATGAGCAGTTTAAAGAACCTAGGAAAATGTATTGATTTCAGACTAAATAATATAACAGTTATCAGCAAAAAAACTGTGTTTTCATTCAGTGTAATCTCTCCCTCTCTTCTCGAGGAGCATTGACAACTAGAACACTGAAGAAAATGTGAGTGGTGCTTGCAGTGGCAATTCTCAGCTCACAAAATGTTACAGTGGTGTTTATGAGTCAAAAGAGACCACCCCCATGTCTCTACGATGTTCTGATGCAGAGATATAGCTCTTGCAAAAACGGTTGATAAGGTATTCTCATTGGTTGCTAGAGAGTAAATTCACATCCACCAGTGATTATAGTCAAAGCCATGAAAGGAATAATCCATGATGACTAATGGTTTTAGATGTGCTGTTGCAGTAGATTTAGGCAAAAATAGCTATTTTCTATCTCCAAACCACTAGGGGGCGGTATGACAGAATCGTGCATGCAACCTCAGGTCATGACTGCGTTACATCTGGCTAGTTTCATGACTATACACTTTAGTTCGGCAAAGAAATAGTTGTATGACCATAGGGCTTGCTTGATATGAAATATTTTGTTCAATTATAGGGCCAACTAGTGGTTCAGGCATACCAATTTTTTTGTGTGGCCTCAGACTCTGCTCATACATCAGCGTATCAAATCTGGTGAAAAAACCTCTTTTCGTTGCGAAGTTATAACCAATTATGTGTAAAAACCACAAATTTTAAAGGTAATTTTTCGTTTTTTGCAATTTTCGGCCATTTCTGATAAAAATTTTAACATAACGCCAATAGAACTTTTTGTTCAGAAGGTAATGCAATGTTCTTCCTATGGTATTTTCGAGTCGATTGGAATAACGCTCGCGGAGTTATTCGCGCGTGTTTTTTAAGCGCTATTTTAATGCACAGGGCTAACCGTAAGACGAAATCTGGCATGTTTGGTATCGTTGGACTCGGCGACTATTCAGGACTCCTAAAAATCAAGTCCCGTCAAAATACGTTGATCACAGCCAAAGTTATAGGTGTAAAAAACATCTGTATGGCCACTAGGTGGCGCTGCGACGAAACTGTGCATGCACACTCAGTTCCTGACTGGCATCACAAGTACCAAGTGTCGTGTCAATAGGCCAAAGTTTGACGAAGATACAGCCTAAAATCTGTTTTTTTGTGCTCTACTTAAAATTTGTTGACGCGCTATACGACAACGGATTGGTTTATCGAAATTCTTTTGATAACTTTTTGCCGTGAGGGTCTGTAGATGCTACATACCGATTTTCGTGAAAATTGGGCAAAAGCTCTAGGACGAGTTCGCAAAAGTAGGTTTTACGAATAATTCAAAATGGCGGAAAAATTTCTATGACGGAAAATGACGTCATAGGGTCAAATCGAATCGTCTTGAGCCAAGGAATCAGAGGAAACAAGAAATTTGTTTCTAGGACTTACGGATCAGAAGTTATAAGCAAAAACGTAAGTGCATCTTTGGACTGTTGGTGGCGCTAGAGGGTTGGAGATAGAGACCCCAAATTTGCTGTGGGGACACATTGGACTGTCCTTTATCAGTGTGCCAAATTTCATAACTTTCCTACGTACGGTTCTATGGGCTGCCATAGACCGCAATGGCGGAAGAAGAAGAAGAATAAATATAGCTGCAAGCAGCGATACCGGGGTCAAGCCAAACATGGCAAAAAATGATTCATACGTGATGACTGCCAAGATTTAACATCTAAGTTTGCATTAGTTTTATGAAATAAAGCACTTTTTTCGTATCTTGAGACCACTAGGTGGCACTGTGCCGAAAGAATAGTTGGTGCCTCAGGTCATGACTGTGATGACACATACCAAATTTAGTGTAAATACAATAAAGCGATACGGAGATATAGCCTTAAATGACTTGACCACTAGGGGGCACTGACCAAAAAATAAATTGTGACTCAGGTCTTGATTGTGATGACACCCACCAAATTTGGTGTGAATACAATAAAGAGATGCAGAGATATAGCCTTAAATGACTTGACCACTAGGGGGCACTGACCAAAAAATTAATTGTGACTCAGGTCTTGATTGTGATGACACCCACCAAATTTGGTGTAAATACGATAAAGAGATGCAGAGATATAGCTTCAAATCTCTTGACCACTAGGGGGCACCGAAAAGTTTACAAGTCCTCCCAACATGTTGCTGATGAACCATGCCAAGTTTCATAACAATACGCAATTGCGTTTCTGAAATACTTGAACTTAAAGAAAAATTCAAAATGGCCGACACACAAAATGGCCGACCAAAAACCATTTGGTATCGTTTGACTCGACATGCCTCACGAATTCTAACAAGACCAGTCTCATAATTTTACATTCAAATTTGCAGTAGTTATAAGCAAAAATAGAATTTTTTTATATCTCGTGACCAGTAGGGGGCAGTGTGACGAAATAGTGCATGCACCCTCAGGTCATCACTGTTATGACATATACCAAGTCTCATATTAATACGCAAAAGTTTTGCGAAGATACAGGCTCAAAGACATTTTGGCGTGCTCGCCCTCGCATTCTTTGATGCGTTATACGACAACGGATAGGTCTACCGAAAATCTTTTGATAACTTTTTGTCTAGAGTGTCTCTAGATGATGCATACCAAAAATCAAGCCAATCACACAAGCGCTCTAGGAGGAGTTCGAAAAAGTAGGTGTTCAATATAATTCAAAATGGCCGACAGGAAGTAGGTTTGACTCAGACATATTTGGTACAGTCGGACTCAGCATGAGCCAAGGAATCAATAGAGTGAAGTCTTATGTCATAGTGGCAATTTAATCAAATGACATAAAGATTTAAAAACATTTTTTTACATATCCTGACCACTAGGTGGCGCCATCCTAAAGATTTATAGGTGCGCTCAGAACATGTCACTGATGAACCATGGCAAATTTCGTAGCGATACGCCATTCTGTTTGTGAAATACTGAACTTAATGAGAAAATTCAAAATGGCCGACACCCAAAATGGCCGAACGAAAACCGTTTGGTATCGTTTGACTCGGCATGCCTCAAGGAATCTAACAAGACCACCTTCATGATTTTAGACTCAAGTTTGAAGTAGTTATAAGCGAAAATAGGCATTTTTCGAATCTCGTGACCACTAGGTGGCGCTGTGACGAAACGTAGCAGGCACCCTCAGGTCATGACTGTAATGACATATACCAAGTTTCGTGTCGATACAATAAAGTTTTGCGAAGATAAGGCCTCACGTCCGTTTTGGCGTGCTCGCCGCCATATATGTTGTCAATTTATATGAGAACGCATTGGTCTATCAAAAAGCTTTTGATAACTTTTTGTCTTGGGTGTCTCTAGATGCTACATACCAAAGGACATGCAAATCGGACAAACGGTCTAGGAGGAGTTCGAAAAAGTAGGTTTTACGAAAAATTCAAAATGGCGGAAAGATGTGCATGACTCAAATGACATCAATGTGTGCATTTGAATCATCATGAGCCAAGGATTCAGAGGAAACAAGAATTTAGTTTCTAGGACTCACGGGTCAGAAGTTATGAGCATGAACATAAGTGGATTTTTGGACTGTTGGTGGCGCTAGAGGGTTTGAGTCAGATACACCAATGTTGCTATAGTAACTTCTAAGACCGTCCTCTACATGTGTGCCAAATTTCATAACTTTCCTATGTACGGTTCTATGGGCTGCCATTGACTTCAATGGCGGAAGAACTAGGAAGAATAATAATAAGAAAACTAACAATAACAATAGGTGTCTACGCCACTTCGTGGCTTGACCCCTAATAACAAGCAGCGATACCGGGGTCAAGCCAAACATGGCAAAAAATGATTCATACATGATGACTGTCATGATTTAAGATCTAAGTTTGCATTAGTTTTATGAAAAAAAGCAATTGTTTCGTATCTTGAGACCACTAGGTGGCACTGTGCCGAAAGAATAGATGGTGCCTCAGGTCATGACTGTGATGACACATACCAAATTTAGTGTAAATACAATAAAGCGATACGGAGATATAGCCTTAAATGACTTGACCACTAGGGGGCACTGACAAAAAAATAAATTGTGACTCAGGTCTTGATTGTGATGACACCCACCAAATTTAGTGTAAATACAATAAAGCGATACGGAGATATAGCCTTAAATGACTTGACCACTAGGGGGCACTGACAAAAAAATAAATTGTGACTCAGGTCTTGATTGTGATGACACCCACCAAATTTGGTGTAAATACAATAAAGAGATGCAGAGATATAGCCTTAAATGACTTGACCACTAGGGGGCACTGACCAAAAAATAAATTGTGACTCAGGTCTTGATTGTGATGACACCCACCAAATTTGGTTTAAATACGATAAAAAGATGCAGAGATATAGCTTCAAATCTCTTGACCACTAGGGGGCACCGGAAAGTTTACAAGTCCTCCCAGAACATGTTGCTGAGGAACCATACCAAGTTTCATAACAATACGCATATGCGTTTCTGAAATACTTGAACTTAAAGAAAAAATCAAAATGGCCGACACACAAAATGGCCGACCAAAAACCGTTTGGTATCGTTTGACTCGCCATGCCTCACGAAATCTAACAAGACCAGTCTCATAATTTTACATTCAAATTTGCAGTAGTTATAAGCAAAAATAGACATTTTTTATATCTCGTGACCAGTAGGGGGCAGTGTGACGAAATGGTGCATGCACCCTCAGGTCATCACTGTTATGACATATACCAAGTCTCATATTAATACGCAAAAGTTTTGCGAAGATACAGGCTCAAACACATTTTGGCGTGCTTGCCCTCGCATTCTTTGATGCGTTATACGACAACGGATAGGTCTACCGAAAATCTTTTGATAACTTTTTGTCTAGAGTGTCTCTAGATGATGCATACCAAAAATCAAGCCAATCACACGAGCGCTCTAGGAGGAGTTTGAAAAAGTAGCTGTTCAATATAATTCAAAATGGCCGACAGGAAGTAGGTTTGACTCAGACATATTTGGTACAGTCGGACTCAGCATGAGCCAAGGAATCAATAGAGTGAAGTCTTATGTAATAGTGGCAATTTAATCAAATGATATAAAGATTTAAAAACATTTTTTTACATATCCTGACCAATAGGTGGCGCCGTCCTAAAGATTTATAGGTGCGCTCAGAACATGTCACTGATGAACCATGCCAAATTTCGTAGCGATACGCTATTCTGTTTGTGAAATACTGAACTTAATGAGAAAATTCAAAATGGCCGACACCCAAAATGGCAGACCGAAAACCGTTTGGTATCGTTTGACTCGGCATGCCTCAAGGAATCTAACAAGACCACCTTCATGATTTTAGACCCAAGTTTGAAGTAGTTATAAGCGAAAATAGGCATTTTTCGAATCTCGTGACCACTAGGTGGCGCTGTGACGAAACGTTGCAGGCACCCTCAGGTCATGACTGTTATGACATATACCAAGTTTCGTGTCGATACAATAAAGTGTTGCGAAGATAAGGCCTCACGTCCGTTTTGGCGTGCTCGCCGCCATATATGTTGTCAATTTATATGAGAACGCATTGGTCTATCAAAAAGCTTTTGATAACTTTTTGTCTTGGGTGTCTCTAGATGCTACATACCAAAGGACATGCAAATCGGACAAACGGTCTAGGAGGAGTTTGAAAAAGTAGGTTTTACGAAAAATTCAAAATGGCGGAAAGATGTGCATGACACAAATGACATCACTGTGTGCATTTGAATCATCTTGAGCCAAGGATTCAGAGGAAATAAGAATTTAGTTTCTAGGACTCATGGGTCAGAAGTTATAAGCATGAACATAAGTGGATTTTTGGACTGTTGGTGGCGCTAGAGGGTTTGAGTCAGACACACCAATGTTGCTATAGTAACTTCTGAGACTGTCCTCTACATGTGTGCCAAAATTCATAACTTTCCTATGTACGGTTCTATGGGCTGCCATTGACTTTCGGCGGAAGAACGAGGAAGAAAAATAATAATAAATATAGCTGCAAGCAGCGATACCGGGGTCAAGCCAAATATGGCAAAAAATGATTCATACGTGATGACTGCCATGATTTAACATCTAAGTTTGCATTAGTTTTATGAAAAAAAGCAATTTTTTCGTATCTTGAGACCACTAGGTGGCACTGTGCCGAAAGAATAGATGGTGCCTCAGGTCATGACTGTGATGACACATTTCAAATTTTGTGTAAATACAATAAAGCGATACGGAGATATAGCCTTAAATGACTTGACCACTAGGGGGCACTGACCAAAAAATAAATTGTGACTCAGGTCTTGATTGTGATGACACCCACCAAATTTGGTGTGAATACAATGAAGAGATGCAGAGATATAGCCTTAAATGACTTGACCACTAGGGGGCACTGACCAAAAAATAAATTGTGACTCAGGTCTTGATTGTGATGACACCCACCAAATTTGGTGTAAATACGATAAAGAGATGCAGAGATATAGCTTCAAATCTCTTGACCACTAGGGGGCACCGAAAAGTTTACAAGTCCTCCCAGAACATGTTGCTGATGAACCATACCAAGTTTCATAACAATACGCAATTGCGTTTCTGAAATACTTGAACTTAAAGAAAAATTCAAAATGGCCGACACACAAAATGGCCGACCAAAAACCATTTGGTATCGTTTGACTCGGCATGCCTCATGAAATCTAACAAGACCAGTCTCATAATTTTACATTCAAATTTGCAGTAGTTATAACCAAAAATAGACATTTTTTATATCTCGTGACCAGTAGGGGGCAGTGTGACGAAATGGTGCATGCACCCTCAAGTCATCACTGTTATGACATATACCAAGTCTCATATTAATACGCAAAAGTTTTGCGAAGATACAGGCTCAAACACATTTTGGCGTGCTCGCCCTCGCATTCTTTGATGCGTTATACGACAACGGATAGGTCTACCGAAAATCTTTTGATAACTTTTTGTCTAGAGTGTCTCTAGATGATGCATACCAAAAATCAAGTCAATCACACGAGCGCTCTAGGAGGAGTTCGAAAAAGTAGCTGTTCAATATAAATCAAAATGGCCGACAGGAAGTAGGTTTGACTCTGACATATTTGGTACAGTCGGACTCAGCATGAGCCAAGGAATCAATAGAGTGAAGTCTTATGTCATAGTGGCAATTTAATCAAATGATATAAAGATTTTAAAAATTTATTTTACATATCCTGACCACTAGGTGGCGCCGTCCTAAAGATTTATAGGTGCGCTCAGAACATGTCACTGATGAACCATGCCAAATTTCGTAGCGATAAGCCAATCTGTTTGTGAAATACTGAACTTAATGAGAAAATTCAAAATGGCCGACACCCAAAATGGCCGACACCCAAAATGGCCGACCGAAAACCGTTTGGTATCGTTTGACTCGGCATGCTTCAAGGAATCTAACAAGACCACCTTCATGATTTTAGACTCAAGTTTGAAGAAGTTATAAGCAAAAATAGGCATTTTTCGAATCTCGTGACCACTAGGTGGCGCTGCGACGAAACGTTGCAGGCACCCTCAGGTCATGACTGTAATGACATATACCAAGTTTCGTGTCGATACAATAAAGTTTTGCGAAGATACGGCCTCACGTCCGTTTTGGCGTGCTCGCCGCCATATATGTTGTCAATTTATACGAGAACGCATTGGTCTATCAAAAAGCTTTTGATAACTTTTTGTCTGGGGTGTCTCTAGATGCTACATACCAAAGGACATGCAAATCGGACGAACGCTCTAGGAGGAGTTCGAAAAAGTAGGTTTTACGAAAAATTCAAAATGGCGGAAAGATGTGCATGACACAAATGACATCAATGTGTGCATTTGAATCATCATGAGCCAGGGATTTAGAGGAAACAAGAATTTAGTTTCTAGGACTCATGGGCCAGAAGTTATGAGCATGAACATAAGTGGATTTATGGACTGTTGGTGGCGCTAGAGGGTTTAAGTCAGACACACCAATGTTGCTATAGTAACTTCTGAGACTGTCCTCTACATGTGTGCCAAAATTCATAACTTTCCTATGTACGGTTCTATGGGCTGCCATTGACTTTCGGCGGAAGAACGAGGAAGAAAAATAATAATAATAATAATAATAATAATAATAATAATAATAAGAAAACTAACAATAACAATAGGGTTCTACGCCCCTTCGGGGCTTGACCCCTAATAATAATAAGAAAACTAACAATAACAATAGGGTTCTACGCCCCTTCGGGGCTTGACCCCTAATAATAATTATTATAATAAAAAGAAAACTAACGGATACAATAGGGGTCTTCGCCCATTCTGGGCTTGACCCCTAACTAACGGATACAATAGGGGTCTTCGCCCATTCTGGGCTTGACCCCTAATAAATATATAACTTTAAGTTAATTGACCTGTTTTTCACAAAGTGTGTTTTAGAAAGCAACAAAGTCAGAGCCTGAAGAAGCATACATGTGTACTTCTGTGTAAATCAATTGTGATTTGTGTTTCCCTGCCTGCCCTGAGGCTGTTTGGGGAGAGCTGGTCTCGCTAGATCGATATCACATATTAGGGAGTGACAATGCTTTTATGTGTCTTCACAGCATCACAGTCACAGCAAGAGATGACTGATGGTTAGAGGAAGATACGGTAGATAGATAGATAGATAGATAGATAGATAGATAGATAGATAGATAGATAGATAGATAGATAGATAGATAGATAGATAGATAGATAGATACCAAGCGAGAAAGCATACAGTGTTTCATTATATCGATTTTTACTCATACTTTAGATAGTAGATACTGTATTATTGAAAATTACCCTGGAGTGCACAAACTTGAGGCCAAATATCAACACGCCTGTAATACCTGACATGGCATGCCCTTGATGCTCAGATATTCAAGCTTTAGGAGTCATCTTTGTCAGAAGTCATTCATTAGCTTTACTTATACTTTACAATCACTCAAGAAAGCTTTAAATTCATAACTAGCTCATTGTACAGTTTCTTTGACATCAGCCTGTTTTTGCAACATACAATGGGACCTGCATAATTCAATGGATCCAGAATGACAAGATTAACAGGTTATAAGACGTCAGTCATCCGCAATCAGCTGAATGAAGTGTTTATTGTTTTTGCTGTAGACTTTGTTCCATTTATGCTTCTTTTGATTTTCAGACAGGACTATTGTCCATTAGAAATGATAAATGGAAACGGTGAAAAAGAATACAATGCGAGAATAGCCCATTACAATACACTGCATTTTTGCAGGGCATTCGATTGTGCAATGCTTTACGCCAATAGTGCCATACCTAGAAGTACAATACCTCAAAATATATTTGCTCGAAAGATTAAAAGGTATTTTATTCAAATGCTTAATCGGTTAATCATGTAGCCTACCAAGGGGTAATGGAACACAAATGACTCATTCATTACGAACTCATTATAAAAATTATCAAATAATCCATTTAGTTTGCATGAATAAATTCACTTTAAAGTTCATCAGGCAAGATTGGTGTGTAAATTATATATCTTGTCTTGCCTAATTATTCAGTAAACACATTTCGAACAGTGCAGGACAACATAAAGGGCATTGCTCAAATACTGATTCTAAACTTGATTTGTTTGTTAAAGGGACATTCCACTTTTTTTGAAAATATGCTCATTTTCCAGCTCTCCTAGAGTTAAACATTTGATTCTTACTGTTTTGGAATCCATTACTGTTTTGATCTCCAGGTCTGGCGCTAGCACTTTTAGCATAGCTTAGCACAATGCAGCAGACGTAGTAATATTACGCACAGCCCGAAAATAGTCCCCTTGGTTACTTTCAAAGGCAGGGGACTATTTTCGGGCAGTGTGAATATCACTACGCCTGCTGCAGCCATGTTACATCAGCAAAGTCCTTGATTATTACACCAGAATGAGAGTATAGTCCTTACCATATCTGCCTAGAAAATCACAACTTTTAATTTTCTGTCGGTCTTAGTACACGATGTAACTACAGAAGACATACGTTTTAAATAGGGAAAATATTGAAACTCTTTGGTTATTTTTTTGCCTGATGCTAATGGTCTAATCAGATTCAATGGATTGTGCTAAGCTATGCTAAAAGTGCTAGCGCCAGACCCGGAGATCAGCTGAATGGATTCCAAAATGGTAAGATTTAAATGAGCATATTTTAAAAAGTGGAGTGTCCCTTTTAGGCTTCATGCCCTTCGACAGAATTTGAAAAGGATTCATTACCATGTGACTTAATCTAAATATGACTCATGATCTACTTAAACAACTGGACTTTTTTTAGGTATCTCATAAAAGTCTGATACATAATTGATGCGCATAAAATGCAATGCATTTCAGGAAATGTCACTAATTTGAAAACTCTGTCACTCTCGCAGGTCTTCGATTGTTGCCAGGAGTCCCTGGATTCGTGTCCAGTGACCTGCATGGAACCTTTTACGATCCGCAGGCTCTCCTGCCGAACGCTCCAGCTGCCTCCTCTGGCCTTCAGGCAGGCTGAGCAATACTACTGTGAGAAGAAACCGGAGACGGAGACGGCACAGCCGCGACCCGCCAGCCTCCCCCTCAGAACACCCCCTGTTATTGCCATCACCTCTGCAGACACAAGCAGGTAGGCTACAGTACTGAAATATATGAGCTCGACCCATTTTAATGACTCATGCTTTCTGACTTTAGCTTTGTGAGTCAATTTTATTTTATTTAATGTGAGTCTTTTAGTCAGTTTTGAATGATTTTCTTATTTTTAAATAGTGCAGACTATGTATTTACTTTCAAATAAGTAAATAAAATGAGTCACAGAGCCTCTTACGGAGAGATTTAGATCAGGCTTTTAAAACATTGTGAAGTCATTTGAAATGTATTGTTCCTTGCTATAAAAAACACTTAGACAAGTGTGTAAGTAAAAAAAAATAAAGCTTGTTAAGATATTTTGTGCATGCACATTAGATTTTAGAGAGCAACAAGTCAAAAAAATGTGACAAAGCTTAGAGAAAACTTTTTGTAGTCTTATAAAGTTTGACGTAATGCAGTGGACCAGTTCAGTGGTTCAAAGAATGAATACAACTCAAGCGAAGCACCTAATAAAGACAATCCAATCATAGAAAGCAACTTCTATTTATTATCATCCAAACAAAAGATGATTGACAGTCTTACCACCTAGGGACTGAGATTGTGTCAATCAAATGCTCAGTGACACGCAACATCAGCTCCTGTTTATGGTACATAGAGCTATACACAAGAGGCTTGTTTCCCATCTGACTGTGGTGAAACGTTTTCAATATCCCATAAGACTTTGTCTTTCAATTGGAAGGGCTTTATATTTTTACATTTGGATCGATGGTTTAGACAGTTGTTAAAGGTGCAGTGTGTAACTTTTAGAAGTATCTATCTAATGACAGAAAAGCAATATAATATACATAACTATATTATCGGTGGCATAAAAAGACCTTACATAAAAAACTGTTATGTGTTTATTACCTTAGAATAAGTCGTTTATAACTACATACACAGCAGGTCCCCTTACATGGAAGTCGCCATTTTGTGCCGCAATGTTTCTACAGTAGCCCTAAATGGACAAACTGCTTTACAGAGCGGTTTTGTCACTATGGTATTTTGTCTTAGACAACAACATGTTTGTCCTGTGGCGGCTACTGTAGCTTCTTTATGCTCTAGTTCACAATCTCACTGCTAGATGCTGCTATATTCTACACACTGCAGCTTTAACGTGTTCCTTTAGCTTTCGTTGAGGGGCTAACTGCACTCAAAAAATGCTGAGTTGGGTAAAAAGAGGAGGTTTCAACCTTTAATGCTTGGTTGTTTTAACCATTGTTACAGTAGGTCAGATATAAACATTTTCTGGTTTAATTTAACACAGAAGCTGAATTTGTTCTTTTTAAAAAATACCACAGCATTTTTTTAAACACTTTACATTTAAATTGGCATATTCTGATGAAATGTATAGATTGATTGCATTATTTTTCGCATGCCAAATCTGTGAATGCAAACTATCGCATCTCCTAGAAAAAAGCTATTAGTATGTAGCTGTAATAATTTGCTTCGGTATAGAGGTTTGCTTTGTTGTTCGTAATCTCACAAAGCATATCTGAGTCTGACTGATCCCTTTTGGTACGGTTCCCTTCATTTTGTTGATGTTTCAAGGCAGGAGATATCTGACATCAGCTTGACATTTTTCTGAAAACTGACATTAGTACCACACAAAAAATCATTGTGTCTTAACAGCATTATGCTACATAGTGTTCAATTGCATCTGCTCTGAATAAGCATGCAACTTTATTGTGTGTGTGCATCATTTCCATGTTTCATGCTAGCTGCGAGGCTGAAATTTACCAGGTCATGGATCCCTCTTTACAATTCAGTGAATATTGAAATAGGCCGACTTTGCTGGTTAAATTGTCTCAATTCTTCAGCCCCCCGCATTGCCTTTAATGGAACGAGCGCTTTATTCCGACACCTCTCTATTACGCACACTTATCTTTGAATTGCCTTGCTGTCAGCCCTATGTCAGAGGCAGGACAATCTTTCTAACAACGCGTTGATTTCTGTGCCTGGGTTGACTCACATCCTATTCACAGACAAAAGAGAGATGGGTTGAAGAACAGATTTGTTGTCAAAAGTAATTTCATGCTTATAACTTCAAGATTCTGTGTGGTTGTTTAATGATTATCATTCGCTCAAGTCGAACCGACACCCAAAGGATGCAGTCAGGATACTCGGCTCATGAGAGGAAACCTGAGACAGTGTATGTCGATCTGGTAGGATTTTCAGAGTGGTCGGCCTCCTATAATCAAACAGATAAAAGCATGGGTTATTTTATACTTTGTTGTGAAAATGAAGGTAAAGCAGAAATGTTTTCTTCTAAGCCATCACTGCAAAAACACTTTTGAGCACTTTTGTTTTTAAGAAGGTAGGTATAAAAAAAAGGACTTTGTTTTTCAAAGTGGTCCATAGGGTAGCAAAGAGCTAAGGGCGTTAGGCTCCTCCCCCTGAGCTGTCAATCAAGCTAAGGCAAATAAATATTGATCTCCTCTCCCGGCATCAGTTCTGTGAAGTGAAAGTGAGAGCACTTGGGGGTATTTTACGTCCAGACGAAGCGAGATACTAGGATGGTTATACGCTTAAATGGACTCGCTGGTTTGTTTAGAAAGCAATTATAAGGACACGCATTTATAATCGATAGTTTTATGTTATTATGGACAGTATGAAAGAAGCGCGCGGAAGCAGTTACGAACGCGGACGATCAAACACAGGACATAATGGAGCAAGCTGGTATCAAAACTATCCTATATTCAAAGGACAGTGACTTTGCTGCGTGTTTGCACTTGTATTTGGATATTTCATGTAGAATATAATTTTTCCTGAAACTAGCAATAATTAAGAAGAGCGGTTCATGGATGTTATCCAAGTTTCGGACAATTCCAGTCAGGCGTCGTTGCAATAACTATAATAGCACAAAAGGATAGTTGTGCGGTTTTTCTTACCCGTCTAGACAACTGTATATGGAAGAATGGATGCTGGCAGCGAGGTGTCAACTATTGTTTCTCCCGGTACCGATGGAAATCTCCCCAAACATTTGTGGAGGCAACAGAACCCGGTTCCTCTTCAGCTGCAGAACACTTTCGGATCGCGTAAAAACAACCGGGTGAGACAGAGGGGCTTTTCGGACACAGAGAAGTACCTCAAACCCCGGACCATGGATCGGACATATGCCGTTGACACCGGTAACCGTCCCGGTCTGAAGAAATCCAGAATGTCCTGGCCATCGTCCTTTCAAGGACTTAAACGGTGAGAATGAGATTTTGTTCATACAGTCCATGTAAACAAGGCGGTTGATGCTTGTTATGATAAAATATGACTATTTTAAATGCGTTTTATGTTGTTTTTAAAGTGTGGTAAATAGGCAAGCTTGCTCTTTTTTATTGCACTAAACGTATCGTAGATAGACTACGTAACGTAGATCACATTACAGTATATTATAAAATAGGCTCAAACAGAAACTAAGTTTATAGTTTGTAATTTGGAAATGTCTGTTTACATTCATGGCTTATAAAATTGTTTTCTATGTCCCAATTTGCATACAGTACTAAATAGTATGCAAAATTCCTGCGTATGAAATTGCCTTCTTCAATACTACGTCTACGTAGTATGTAAAATTCAGTATGTGTAGTGAATAGTGTGTCCAAAACCTGCAAAAACAGTATGCGAGAAAACCTGCTTCTTCTGAGATTTATCATCAGTATGCATCAAATGGACACTTTTGTGTCTGAAATTGCCTACTTCCATAGTATATAGAAGATGAAAAATCATTATGCGTAGTGATAGTATGTCCCAAATCTCAGTATGCCAGAAACAGTAAGCGATAAATACCTGGATGGTCTGCTGCTGTTATCAATGTGTATCAAATGGAAATTTTCTATCTGAAATTGCCTACTTCTGTACTATTACCATGTGTACTATATATATATATAGGCGAAAAATAGAATGTGTAGTGAAAAGTAAGTTCCAATTCTCAGTATGCAAGAACAGCGATAAATACCTTGGGAGAAGCCACCAAATTTTAAAAAGGTGGATCCCAGTACGCATACTTATGCACTATTCTGTCATTTTGTGGTTAAAATGTAAGTACTGTGTTCACACCATAGACTATAATAAAGATGGACGTAGTGTCCATGAAGTCACCCATTTGTTTCTGAAGATTGTTTTTGAAGCTAAAAGTAGGCGATGTCTTCCGTCGCCATCTTGACCGCGCATCACCGCACATCACTCACGGATTTCCAAACACGGGTAAGGAGGCGGGAAGTGGGTGAAGCTGAGGTGACTGGTTGCTGAAACCACGCCTGCCTAGGTTGATTTCACTGACAGAAGTGGCTGGTCAACTGTCACTGAAGTAGCCACGCCCCTAATTATACAGAACTTTAAGGTTTAATATAATTTTAATGGATGAGTTACAAAAAATTCACCCGCCTCACAGTTGTCATGAAGGGAAAAATTAGCTATACAGACCAAAATCACTTTTTGTACCAAGCTGTAAACATATTATATATATTTACTAACTGTAAAGTTGGCCATTTTAACATGGAGGTCTATAGGAATTGACTCCCTTATGGAGCCTGCCTCTAGCGACCAGTCGATGAATTGCAGTTTAAATTACTTCAGTATAGACTTCATCAGAGAGATCCGAAGGTTGCCCCTCAGTTCACACTGAAATTTCCAACAAGAGGTGCATTTTACACACTTGAATTATGAACTCATTCAAGTAAATAAAGTGTGAAATGCTGGACAGTTGACCCTTAGCTAAGCCACACCTGAAAACCGCCACACACCAATCGTAGCAACCGTAACTAGGCGTGGGAGGTCTGACAAGCTTTCGAAGCAAGGGAAACACGCCGAAGCGTTGTGAATATGGATTGTGTAAATCTGATACCCGGTATCCTAAAAATTTGGATAGGTGGTGGATTTTTTCCTTTCCTTAAACTTAAAACCCAAGTGGAGAAATGCCGGACATGGATCAAGCAGTGTGGAATTCACAGTTAAATATCGACAGGGTTAACAAAAACACATACGTTTGCTCCAATGTAAGAGCACGCTAATGTTAGCTGGCTAGCTAACTCATCAGCCCCGGCTAGGGCAGATGGCCTTTCTGTGGAGAAACTTCCTTTCTGGAGTTTGCATATCCTTCCTGTGTCACCGGTTTCCTCCCGGAGGCAAAAAACCTGCAAGTTAGGCAAATTGGAGATATCAAATTGTCCCTCCCCCAACCTGTGTATGGATCAACTTGTCTGAATAAAAAAAAACTTGTGTATGGATTAACTGGTTTTCGCCATGAATATAGCCATATGCTGGAATGGCGTAAAGAAATAAAGGAAGAAGAAGCAGCTACTCATCATTGCTTTGTAAATAATAATGGTTCTTTAATGCATATTTTAATGTAAAATAAGATGATTAAAGGCAAGACGGAGGCTGACTGACATACTTAAAAAAAATATTTTAGCATTTTGTTAATAGGCGGCCTACATCCGAGTACGCCAATCTGATCACGCTCTCTCGGGGTTTTATAAGCGGGAGAATGTTATCATTGCAAAGTGATCAGGCGTCTTGCGTTTTGTGTTCCACAGTTTGATTTATAATTATTAGATTATTTGTACAAATTTCACTTACCCTGCCGTGCATGAACAAAGCTGTTCCTCAATTTGTGTGTTTCCCATTTGAATGGTCAGCGTATAAGGGCACCTGCGGCTTGTGCTGAGACCTGTAGACTTTAGCTTCAATTTTGATTAAATTATTTCCTTATCGGTTGCATATTATGTCGTGGATTTATCCCTTGAATGCATACTGCAGTCCCTTTTGTCTTGCTCTCTCAAATATTTCACCTGTTCGCCAAAAATTACAAATTATTTCCTTGAGAATGTCTGTGCATGTCGGTGCATACATACTGTAATAGACTTTCCAGGTGCAAAAGCTTGACAGGCGTAGCAACAGTAATTAAGAGGGCGGGGCTTAGTGAAGGGTCAATTAATGCATTTAACAATCACAGTTTTAAAGTGAAAGGTAGGCTGGGATATCAGGTGGTACGCGATTAATGTTCGGCTACACAGACAATTACACATCAGCCTGACAGTGACTGAGGTCACCCTGGGCAAAACAGGGAACACTGACTGTCCAAGCATCCACAAATTATAATAGAGGATATTATTTAAACAGCTGTTTATGAGCATATTATTACACATTTAAACAAAAATTGTATAAACTCGCAGTGTACACAGCAGTCTCCAGGCTCAGAATTGCCTACAGCAATACATTAATAATTTGTAAAAAAAATCCATATACATGAGTCCATGTCTGGTCATCTTGGATTTTATTATGGAGATAAAAATTAGTATCTGATGTATTTGGTAGTTTTGCATTATCATACGAGTGTATAGCGTGATTTTGTTGTTATTTCCCTATGGCATTTAAGATCAATTGGACCCGTAAGCGCTGCATGACGTCAGACTTAACAAGCGGAGACCCACAACTCATTACGAGAGGGAGGAGTTTATGGATGCTATTATTCACTGAATGATTATAATAAATGTTTCAGTAATGTAAACTACAAAGTATGTATTTGATGTGTGTGATTGTAAAAGGTCACAATGAGTGTATAGGGAACAACGTTTGCTAGAGCAGCCCAGTACTTTTATTTAGCTTTTTCTAAAATGTGTATGCTTTCCCATAACAATAAAAGTTATTTTAGGGCACAGTATAAGTAGGCGAATTGGGATGCACAAGTATATAAAAACATTCATGACCCCTATAAAAACTTGCAGTTTTATTTACTGTGTTGACATTTCCTGTAAAAACAAATTTTGGGTGGGTGTCGCTGGACATATTAAAGGGTTCGCTCTTTTAGAGAGTTTAGTTCACAGCTGTGACATTTGTTATTTGCTATTTCTACTTAGTGGTGGGTTGTGTTAGGTGAAAAGGATGTTCACATTGTGGAAAGCATTTTATTGGACAAAATAAGTATATGCCCCTGCATTGAAAATGAGTCATCTATATTTTAGGTCTGATTTTCTGGCAGAGAAAGATAAGTTTTAATAGTACGTATGCAATATGTATATCTCCTAAAAAATATTTTAGAAGATGGATGAATTTTTCAGATGAATTGCATTAATAGCCAGACAGATCTATATGTGTGTCACATAATCAAATAAGCAAATGGGCAAGGAAAAAATGTGTTTGGTAATTATAATCAATATTTCTAATTAACCCAGAGCAAGAGGCACAGCTTCTCCGGAGGAGTTTGTGCATAAGTACATTTCATGTCTGTTGCTCTCTGGAGAACCCTCTTGAGAACCGCTGTCCTTCACGGCTCTTCCCATATTCAGTACATGAGAAATAAGACTGTATACACACACATCATAGACTAATTCATTACTAGCTGAACACTGCATTCACTTTAAATTCCCTGTTGGTCTCATACTTGGCAAAAGGAGACCATCGGTTCAAATGTTCCCCGTAGGAAAGCGGGTGTTTATCAAAGAGCCTTAGTTACAGGCAGTGGCATGCAGATATTCTGAAATCAGCTATAGAAATGAAATATATTCAGAAAAATTATTATTCATAGATTATATATCTTTCAGGTCAGAGTAATAAAACGTGTTTTCTTGCATTTTTTTATTAGCTTTGTCCAAAGATCTCATGAGTTATAGTATAAATATGCAATAGTGTAATTTCACATCGTTGCATAGATTTAAGGTTTTTATTTGTCACACGCATATTTGTAGTGGTGAATTGAAAGTCTGGTCACTCTACAGACTGTGCAAATATAAATAAATTAACTGACATAAAGAATAAAAGATAAAATATATGAATAAAATAAACATTTATTTGCAAAAAATCTATTAAGAAAACCAGCAGAGTGGCTGTACCATGGAAAAGTCACATCAGTCACCTTGACATACATTGCATTGTTTTTACCCTTTTCTGTCATTTATTTACTTTCATTGACTTTATGTCAACCCCCCCCCCCCCCCCCAAAAAAAAAAACTCTCCCCGGTTGTGTTGTAACCAGCTAGTTCAAAAGTCAGGACACTGGCTAGGGAGTTGAGCATTTTTATTGCACTGAAACTTTTGATCTCAGCAAATTCCCAGAATGCACCACCGAGCATCAGTACTATATTCACTTACTGTAAATGTCATCATGTTTTCAATAAAGTCTGTCAGGTTCCTAGAGGAAGAACATCAATTTGAGTGAAACAATTTTTGCTTTAAAAGAGTTTGTTTGTAATTTTCTTCCATCTGTAGTTTTGTCTGTACTGTCTGCAGGATGGGGTTCTAATACAACGTTGATAGGCCTAAATATCAGCTTTATTTTACAACCTTTTAAAAATTTTAAGATTGTGTCATCGGTTGCCATAGTCTAGGAGAAAAAGTAAGTTGTTTTTTTCTTACAATTAAGTGTCTTTTGCCATGAGGTCATAAACAAGAATGGGGTAAACAAGTTAATAATTATGTAATTAATTGCTTTGTAAGTCCATTTAAATACATTTTCTCATTTCTAGGGAGCAGCATTTTCCTATTAGACTCCTTGAGGTTATGAAATTCAATTTAGACACATTTAAACCGCAACTAGACTGCATGACTCATTTCAGTCTATTATCACACTCTTAATTTCCAGCGTCACCGCACCCCTTTATTTTGGGTTTTCTGGGTTGAGCAAATCAGTCACAATTTTTTTTTAAGATAAGGGTGTAAATGTGAACTACAGGTTTAAAGTCCACTGTGGTAAAAATCAAGTTTTTATCGTTAATTATATGTGTGTGTGGTATTTTATGCTTTAAGAGAAACCATGTGCAAATTCATCATTCAACACCATTGGCGAGTTTTCCAAAGACTTTTCTTTATATGTATATTAGGGCCGGGACTTTAACGCTTTAATTAAGATGAATTAATTACACAGAAAATAACGCGTTAAACATTTTCGCACTTATTTTTGCACCGCGGAACATTTCTCATTGGATGAAGTGATTTGTTGCTGTTTTCGGGATTCTGATTGGCTTACGTGGGCTTGAGCTTTTAGTTACACCGCCACCTACAGGTTGGGCATGCTCTTGACGGCATATATACTGTACACGGATACGTGTCAATTAACACTTTTCTGAAAACTGACAAGTGTGCATGAAGTTATTTTGATGCCGGAGAGGTTAAAATGTCCGTTTATGAAATAGCTGCACACGTGTAAACGTCTTGAATTAGAGTGAATTGTTTAAATGCAGCTCTTGCGTACGCTTTGAGTAAATGGCTTATGAATCTGCATGCAGTGCGAGGGCAACAGTTGTTTAATTAAGTGCTTGAGCCAGTGTGCGCAGGTACTTTTAATGGAGCCTGCCAGTCCCAAGAAGAGCAACCGGGACTTTCTCCATAAAGCGCGGCTGAATGATGGGTTTATTATTACTATAAATGAAAAAACACGAACAAAACAATCTCGCTTATATTAAACATGTATATTATAACAAAACGAGTAAACATGCCACTTCTGCCATCGTCATTGTCAGTCAGGTCGCCTCATACACTCTTACGGTAATAAATGAAATCTGACACCTGCATCTCCATGATGTGACGTGCATTCAGCTCACACTGAATTCAGGCAGAAGACACATTCAGTTTTTAATGTCTGCTCTCTTTAACAAATCTAAATGATTTAATTACAAGAAAATATCAAAACGACGGTGCCGTGCGGGATAAGTGATCTAATCGGTGAGAGGCTAAAGCACCGTGTATCACCAGTTACACCGACTATTGCAACAAGCCTAAACATACATTATGCAAACACAAACTTTTATTTTGTATGCAATAAATCGTGACTAATCGTTTAACAGCATTGTTTTATCTACAATGTAGGCCTATACTACTGCATGTGTTGCTCTGTTAAAAATCTGTCATCATTTACTCATGTCACTAAACACAAAATAGGTTATGTTGCAGAATCTCTGCTTTTCTTTACACAATAAAAAATGAATAGTAAGTAGGGACCGATCCTTATTCACAGAGGTCTCTATTCACTTTCATTCAGATTTTGACACTTTTGACATTGACCTTATCATATACTTGTTAATGCTCATGCTTTATTAGAAAAGATTTAATAGATAATGATGTTCAGCAATTGCTTTGACATGTTTAAAGAACAGCATGAGAAGGGTCCCAGTGTAAAATATCACTGAACCTCACTTCTTATAACCTTCTCTGTGCACTGTGACAAAGAAATAGGACAAGCTTGAAAGAATTCAATCTATGGCGACTGATTCCAGGCATTCAATGCAGCAGTCCATGGAAAAAAACTGTGATGTGAACATATTCGATATACTGCTGCTTGTCTGTTTGAGTCGCTGAGCCCAGTAACATTAGACCTCTAGGTCAGGAGAGCCTTTGATGGATGACATTATTAGGAGAGGGAGCTGCATTATCTGATTGTCTTGATAGGGGTGTCTTGCCTGATGATTGAGAATGAGATGTCTTATTCTTATACTAATATCAACCTCTATGCTTTTTTAAGTGATACAGTATGTTTTTGTCTGTCGAGCGGCATGGATTTGGTTTCCAAAGTAGTCTCAGTTGTTGTACTCTTTCATACACAAATGTACACACACACGTACACACACCGACTGCCAAATCCCTCAGAGACCTGATATGCATCTTGGTAGAGAACTGCCTGTAGTGGAAGACAAAGGTTTCTCGTAGTATCGACACATGAACGCTTTAAATTCAGATCATTTCCAGTGCACACGGATAGCACACCATAAAAACCAAAGAGTCTGATAGGAAAAATGTGAAGATGTTTCTAGCAACATAAATTAAGCAATGTTCCGAAAAGTGGTGTTGCTGATAAGTGGTGAAATTATGAAAAAAAGCTTTTTCAAGCATTTCGGGTCAAATAAATAAAATTATATATATCGAATGTTACGTGTAAAAAGGCTAAAAATATAAAAGCAGGACAATTGAAATATAATTGTCAAGCCTTATGTAAGTTGCCATCAATATAGATCAATGCAGCCATGCTATGGCAGATTCGTTTATACAGTTAAAGGATTAGTCCTTTAAAAAAAATATCAGATACAGTAATTTACTCACCACCATGTCATCCAAAATAATGATGTCTTTCTTAGTTCAGTCAAGAAGAAATTATGTTTTTTGAGGAAAACATTCCAGGATTTTTCTCATTTTAATGGAATCTAATGGACCCCAACACTTAACAGTTTTAATGCAGTTTCAAATGGCAGTTTCAAAGCAATCCCAAATGATGCATAAGAGTCTTAACTAGCGAAACCGATTTTCATTTTTGGCAAGAAAAAAAAAATGTACTTTTAGTCCACAAAACAATCACGAATGATACTGTTGAATGTCTTTTTGTCAGTTTATTGTTTAAAATGGTCCACAAATGTGCGTTTCATATATGTAACACGTGATCTTTCGACGTCATTAAGCAATTACGTGAGGTCGCGCTGGCTCCTCAGCTGCAGGAAGAAGAGAAGTTGTGGTTTAAAAGTGCATATTTTAGTTTTCCATGCCAAAAATGACAATTGTTTTGCTAGATAAGATCCTTTTGCCTTGTTTGGGATCGTTTAGAGTCCTTTAAAAACTGCAATTTTAAACTGCATTAAAACTGTTAAGTGTTGGGGTCCTTTAAAGTCCATTAAAATTTTTTTAAGAAAATGGACTAATCCTTTAAGCAATGTATTTCACAATGATTATAATGTGCAATAGCTGATAAATGGTAAAATGAGGGTTCCTTAGTATGAAAAAAGCTTTTTCAAAGCATTTTGGGTCAAATAACAAAAAAATAAAATACATATCGAATGTTACGCGTGAAAAGGCTAAAAATATAAAAGCAGGGGAATTGAAATATTATTGTCAAGCCTTATTGTTGCCATCAATATATAGATCAATGCAGCCATATGGCAGATTCGTTTATACACTTAAAATTTGATGGCAGAGATAACCGATAACATCGAGCAGCGAAGGCTTTTACCCATGATGAGCAGTGCTGTCACTACTGCTGAATACATTCTGTCTATAAACATGGATGGAGTGTTGTGTCTCTCAGGGGTGCTCGATTGATGCACAGCTGTGTACTGAATCAGTGGTCACATTGGGAACTTGTGATAAGAATCAAGCAATGATTGTCTGGTCCATCACGGATTCGCATTCGTACATACAGAATGTCTACTTTTCCACTGTTTCGTAGTTCAGACATGAAAAACATATTGGAGAATTTTAAACAGATGATTTCCAGGTCTGGAAAAATCTATCCATGGACGACTGGAAATCATGGAAATCTTTTAGTGGAGGCTGGCTCTAATGTGTGTGTGGCCAGATATTTGTTTCAATATGAAGTTGCCATCTGGTATGCCTAAAAAGTATATTGTACCATTTCCTGTTACACAGATGTGCTCTGTTCACAGAAGACCCTAATTAGACAGGTTGCCGACTCCTGAAGCATGTTTCACTTCACCCCTACACAGCAGATTATATCACGAAGCAAACCCTTAGTAAAAGTAATTTCACCTGTCACTGGTAATAAATCCAATAATCGCTGTGTATTCCTGATGGTTTTGCTTTGGATCATATAGAATATAAAATTCACCAACATCAGGAATATTGGGGTGACTTCAACACCTTCTTATATTTTATATTTGTAGAACAATATAAAATTAGTTTTGCAATTTTTTCTTATCTCACAATAATGAGGGAGTAGGAAAAACTGATTGCTTAAAGTGATGGCATGGGACAGTATTTTCCAAAACACAATAAACGGCAGTCTTCCTTCACTGGAGAATGCAATAAATTCGCTGAATACACACAGAATCCTAGTTTTCCTCATCTACTTTGCACTTCGTGATCAACAAAGAAACAAAAACAAAATAATACTTTGATGTAGGGGTGTCCTCGACTAAGGATTTACATATTCGAATCAGAATTGTCAAATCTTTCCATAGTCGACCGATAGTCGAATCATCTATGTTTGTGTGCATGGGTTGGGAGGGGGCCAGACCAGGTACAAATTGGTAACTTTTATTTTCTTTCACAAGCAGCACAACAACTTTCTGATAAAGTGACCAAAACTGTCTTTCAAGTAATAAACGAAGACAAAACTGACGATGCATTTATATATATATATATATATATATATATATATATATATATATATATATATATATATATATATATATTTTTTTTTTTAAGGTCAAATGTAAGGCAACATTTGTTTAATTATTCCTCATAACATTTTAAAGCCACGATCTACAGAACATCACACAAAAATACACTGTTAACGATTTCCCTGTATTTTTACAGTACGGTACTGGCAGCACGGTTGCCAGTAAGTTACTGTATTTTGGTTTTACAGTACTGTACTGTAATACCATTTTACAGTACACAAACTAGTACTGTATAGTTACAAAGCAGTACTGTACTGTAATTTTACAATATTTTATTACAGTAGTCTATTTTTACAGTAATTTACTGTAATGTCTATATTGACCCATAAATACTATTTATTACTTATTACAGTTAATACAATAATATTATATAAAATAGCTAGAGATTTAGGTTTAAATCTATAGTTATTAATATGGTAAAAATGCTAAATTAAAACATAATGAATTAAAAGGCAATCCAAGCAATGTTTGTATCAAAATTTTATTAAAAAAAAACATTTAATTGAAACAAACATATTTAAAACAAGATTTTAAACAATAATAAACATATAATCAAGTAACATAAAATAAAATAAACAAGTATAAACAAGTTTGGAGACCCCTGCTGTAACATATTTAACTCTGGCAAATAGAACACTGTTCCATAGTTTGAAGTTTTCAGTTTAAAGTCCATCATCGACTAAAAGGTAACATTTCACTGTGGTAAAAACAACACTGGCCCATAGTTTTAAATATTCTACTTGAATTTCATTTAACACTAAAAATAAATGCATTAAACTGTGGCAGACAGACCACAGTGGCCTTTACTTTGAAGTCGTCCATTCGAACTCAATCAGCGACTGCATGAAGCTGTTCACATGGGGGTTAATGGCCACAGCTTTTCTCTGCACCAAGTTCCTTGTCTTTTTGCTTGCTCCTTGTCTGGATGTGCACTTTTTCCCATCTTTGGAATTAATTCTATCCAGAAACCTGTTAGAAATATCATAAACATTAAGTCAACAAATATAAGATAGAAAAAGATTCTTAAAAAATTAAACTCAGCCTTGAATTTACTCCTATTCTGAAACCTTTTGCTCTTATTCTACTGTTCCACACCTAATTTCACTAAAATACAGAAGATTCACTTACCTCTGAACAAACTCTTTCCTCAATGGACAGCATCCACCTGGATCATGTCATGATTGAATGTCCTGAACAGAAAGTACAATTGTTACTGATTTGGACACAACTTTTTATTCTGAAAACAAAATCTTTTGTCAATAAAGTCCAGGGACACCTCTGCTAAATAAATACAATTATTAAATTAAATTTCTTATAACCAAAGTCTGAATATTTCTGTTTGTATATTTCTACATGGCAAACTAAGACAATTGTGTACATGTTGTGTATGGTCGTGTTACAGTGTTGTGTGTGAATGAGTGAATGAGTATTTAAAGAAACTGTAGTGGTAAAGTGCAAACTTACCAAACATAATGTGCTTGGTGTGTGTCTGGTATCACCCGTTGTGCCTCCACATCTGCCTTAACTCCTATAAAAGTGCAATGACACTCATGTAAACTACAAATAAAAAGTGATCAGCACATTCCTGTGTACTTTTACATGTGACGTGAAAGCATTTAATATTGCAGTCGAAAAAATACATGACTTGTAACTGTACATCATGTACTTGCCTGGTGCCTTTAAAGATGATCCATCTTACCCAATCCAGCTTACAAGCAATGGTAAGACTGTAAAAAAGACAAATGTTACAAAATCTGTTAGCCATAGAAATAAATAGACATTGTGAAGGAAATGGAAAAAGAAAATTTAGTAATACTTTACTACAATAGTTTATTCCTTAACATTTGGTAATGCCTTAGCTAATATGAACTAACAATGAACAATATATTTTACAACATTAATAATATTTGATAATGTTCATTGTGCAGAGACAAAGTGATTGATTTAAAAATGTATTAAGTGTTTAAATCTAATATCATGCTATGCTAACAAATAAAACATTACTGTAAGTGTTAAGTCAGTTGTAAAACAAATATATATATATATATATATATTAGTTGTTATATTATATGTTATATATAAATATCTAAATAAGTCTTTTTTTAATTATAACATCTTGTCTACAGAAAATCTCTGAAAATGTCTCGTTTAGTGCAGAAAATAGCGATTTATAGTGATAAGGTAAAAAGACTGTCCCTTTAATGTTTAACCCGGACCGGCTGCGGTGTAACACTATGTCACGCAAAGTTTTTTAACAAGTAGCTAGCTGCTCACTTTAAAGATAAACATGATCGCCTAAATCTGAGCAATCCTGGTGATGCCAGTTTCCTACACGATGTTATAATGGACTATTTTACATCCAGAGATGAAGGATCAGATGACAGAGACGAGAAGACAAAGGTACGTAAATGCGGAGCCCATTCTCTTTTCGTGCATTGATTTGATGTGTTTTGGAAACTTATATACAGCGTGTAATGCATCTGAAGTGGTGGAAACAATATGCCATAAAAATGTATTGGACAACTTACTGGACGTGTAAAACGCTTTAGAGAAGATATTCTCTGCTTTTGATGATATACCGTAATATAATAACAACAACAATACGCGCGGCAATCCCTTTCGTTCATCTGATATTAAGATGAGCCCAGGTCTGAATGATATTTGGTCAAAGTTAAAGCTGCGATGAGTTCGATGCATGTATCCAGTTAAATATGAGGTTTCTTGTTTTCACTTCTGTGGAGGAGTTCGGTATGCTGTGTACGGCGTGTCAAGTCCTGTCTGTTTACAACCACGAGTCAGCCTTACCAAACAGTCGAACTTAATACTTTTCTCTGACGCTAACTGAACGGATGAAACGCCGAGATAAACGACCATTATGCTGGGACCGCAAGACCGCGCTGGCGGGTTGTCTTTGTCCATTTCGTTAAAAATAGTTTCATTGTCACCACACTTTCAACACAATATAAACTCACCAAAACCCTCATAATTTAGTTAAAACAACCCTATATTCATTAAAAAAAAGGTGTAAAGCGAGTTAAAGCAGCGGTAGACATCTGTGTGTAAGCTTACTTTCTGAGGGAGATTGAAACTTTGTTGGCGACCGTTTTTCTCTCTCATTGCACGTTTAAAACAATATTGTGACAAACTATTGACAACATTCTTAAACTAAAAATTAAGTTTTCATGAAACAGAAATATTTCAAACTTACCGAACTGCCAGAAATCAATCGTCCTCCTTCAGCTGCAGCCAGGAGTTGTGCTCTCTCTCCCTCTGTGTGATTTGACGTTGGCGCACTTTCTCTGATTATTGCAAGTACACCTGGCACATTACAGCAATGGCTACAGCAAGGTTACATCAAGACCAAAATATACTGTAAAATTTTCCCGCTCAAACAAATTTACCCAGAATGCATTATGAACTGCAGTACTGTACTGTAATGTACACATACAGTATAGTACTGTGGATTTTTACAGTAATGTACTGCTAAATCTACAGCGACATCTAACAGTGTACATTTTGATAACTAAACCTAAAAAAATGGTGATCCTGCCTTGGAAACTCCGGCTACAATTCAGTGTTTTTATTTAATTTGGAGATAGCGCGTCAAAGCAGTCATGACCAAAAAAAAAACGACAAATGACAAATGACAAATAATTTGTGATTGTGACTGTAAATGATAAAAACTAATCTTTATATACAATTCATTAAACGTTAATTTATAACAAGAAAAACACTGAAATTAATGATTTTATAGACACTACGCGTTATTATTTAGCACAGAAATACCTGCTTGCTTGCTTTGACTTTGATAATCTCTGTATTAACTTTAGATACAAAAAGACCGGATGATATTATTTATTTCAGGAATCTCTTTGCTATCATTTGAAAGTGAACACCGCCCGACCATAATATTAAATCACAAGAAAGACATTCGTGTCAGGCAGAAATAGGTTCGGTGCAGATACTTCCGTTTCATCACCGAAATAAAAAAACGGCTTACCTGTTTTGACAAGATAACCACTATGTTTTAAATACATTTTAAAAACGTATACTCGTCGAAAAACATCCGTTTTTTAATGTTTAGTCTGATGAACTCCTAAATATGAGACGCAGAGCACCTAGCCCGTTCGGCTAAATTACAATGGCAAGCATGGCCAGCACGCAATAGCGCAACATCGATACAACGAAAAGCTATCCAAAATGTACATACTTAAATTAGATCAGAATTTACGTTTATAATAAATACAATTTTTTTAATAAAATAAGGTCAGAAGTAACAAAGTGCAGAACAAATATGCAAAATGCCTCAAGTGCACGGAAACACAAGCCAAATAGTTAAATCAGATAACCCAAAGTGATTTATAAATAAAATAAAATATAGAAATTATTAAAAGAACGAAAGGCATAATATCATTTGCCATCTATGTCTTTTAAATGAAGAAACAAAGAGGCAATGGTTTATTAACATATAAACCTCTTATGGACGTGTAGCCCGGTCACAGGGGTTGTTGGATTTATTAACGCATTTTAAAAATATTTATTGAAAGCTGCTACTTCACATATTATTTGCAGCATTATCATAATATGCAGTATATTAATATATTGTGAGAAAGCTGTTATATGTGAAATCAGATAATGAGTGCACATATACGGCCAAAATTGAATGATCCTCATTTCATAACACATCTGCGACGATTCGACTGTGAGATTGGTAGTCGAATCAGGCTTCTCCTATCGATGCATCGAATCTTCGACTAGTCGGGGTCACCCCTACTTTGATGGCATTGATAAACCTGGAGTGGTTTTCTGTGATGGGGAAAAAACGTAAGCCATCAAAATCTAATAATTTACGCGAGAGGCACTCGGGAGACGGAAAAATGCCGGCTGTTGCTTGTTCTCACTTGACAGCATCAAGCATCTGTCATGCTAACACATTGACCTCAGGGTTCTTATGGAAAATTTTCCATTAATTTACTCGAAGTCAGCGAAAATCGAGCAACTTCGATCAGCAAACTGATCGCTGTCAAAAAAGTTCAGCGACGATGTCTCAAGGATGACAGCAGCAATAATGACAGTGTTCTTAATATGACAAAGTAAGTGTTTTGATTAATGCCATTAATGTAAATTTTTTACCACTATTCAACTAAATGAATATACAATGGCAAAGATGAATGCACATTTATATATTGATTCAATAGATTTATAGCATTTTGAAAAAAAAACCATAATATATCTTTGAAAATCAAATTATGGATTAGATTTGTTTTATGTTATTATAACCTAAAGATGTTATGTGAAAGTTTGTAACAGAAAATAGTGGTTTACATCTTGTCACTTTTTTGGTATAAAAAACAAGTTTTTACCGAAATAGTCAAAATGGATTTATTGCATTCTGGAACCAAACTCTTTATTTATATAGGAATAGGAAAATTATTTAAAAACAGGAAAATTATAAAATGAAATTTTGGCAGTGCTGTCATAGGATGTCTGGAATGGACAGATGATACATCGCTGATGTCTCATTTGAATTCCCACTGTTGGAAAATAATCTGACCCACTTCTCAGACATAAAGGACCTGAATGCACTCCCATCGTCCCCAGAAACAAGCGTGATGTGATTAGTCATAGACAACCAGGCACTTCAGGGGGTCTGAAGTCTAGAAAGAAATTGATGTCAGAAATGAAGAGGACTGAGAGACTCATGGGAATCAATGTTGCTGTGGTTTTCACCAGTGTTCCCCATTCTGTTCAACCGAAACACTTTTCGAATGGTTTCTTCAGGAGTGTTTTTCTAGGGTGCAGGGACACAACGATTCTGCCGATTCTCTTAGGTATAAATGTTGTTTCATTGTGCCTCTGTACCATGCAGTCGTGTCTTTCTCTCTCCAATGTTTTGAGTTGGTGTTACACGACACCTTTGGAGGATTAAGTCTGGTCTCTTAAGCTCTGATCCCAGGGGTTGTACTACCTGCAGCCTGTACCTGTGCATATGACTCACACTTGGTTCACTGTGCAGCTTTCCTTGGCAACCCTAGAGGACATGCCTCATCACAGCTTAGGACTGAGCGGTACTTAGGACTAAAATCCAATATATTTGAGATCTGTTGTGTGGTTGTTGTTTGTGCTTTGTTTACAAGGGAATATGGTTTGAGGGTCTGAGAAACTTATCAACTTAATTCAGGAGACTTGTTTTAATGTCTACAGTCAAACTAATTCTCATGAACGTTGATAGGATTAAATGTGTTCACAAAATCTGAATCACTTTAATGAATTTTAATGAAAATTATGTTGTTATTCCCTTATTAATATTCATTCAGCAACACAGCAAAGAAAATAGCCCAGAGATGTAGGACAAAATGACCTAGATGTCAGAACAAAAGAGCATGATCTTTTTGACCTCAGACGTTTTTTTTTTTTTTATTATGATAAAGATTGCCCTGTATATTTTTATAGTTAACTAAATTATATTTTCTGTCCCCTAAACCTTATCCTCGCATAAACCTTTTATTGCATATTTTAATTAAAATACAATTTAATATGTTTATTAAACAGTTTGCTCATGGGAATCACTGACTGGCCCCCGCAATTTATTGGATTTTATTTTTTATCACCCCTATGGGGACATTTAATCACCACAATGTAAGAAAAATCTGTCCTACACGCACATGCACATTTCACTGTCACGGTACCACAGAATGAGCGATTTTTCTCTCACCCGGAGGTAATGTTGTGAGGGATTACTTGGGGAACAGCTTGAGAACGGTGCATTGAATGCTGTTCTCTGATTGGTTGTTTGGGTGCACCAATGTCTTAAGAGGTCACCCTGGCATAAAGCAGAATGGAAGGTTATTGAAAGGTGTGAAGCGGATACACACTTTAGCAATGGCTATATTGATTGCGGTTTGGCAAATAGGACGGTCACGTCAAGGCTGCACATTCACACTTCAAACATATTTGTTTGATAAGATTGATAGGTTCAATGGATTTTTTTGTGGGATTGCACAAATGGACTGGTTTCTCATGCACCCCCACAGAAAAAAAATCTGAATGAGATCTGTTTGAGTTGTTTTTCCTGGACTGTGAAGGAAGATTAAATGGAGAGTATTTTAAATTACTCAAATATCCTGCGTGTCAAATTTTGTTGTGACTGCAGTGAACGGATGTGAGATAATATTTCACTACTAGTGCTTTAGCAAAGATTTCGGCAATGTGTCACAACACCAGATGCTCCAATCAAAAGTCGGCTATTTAGAATCAGAACTTAAACATTCCTCATCAGATTATTTTAAAATAACATTTTCTCAGCTAGCCACATTAATTTTACAGCTCCATACTTTCACTCTATGTCTAAAATAAAAAATAAAATCATCAGTTAGAGCTTCATTCAGTCTTATGAGCTATAAAAGAGCAACATTTGAGCAAGAGTAGCAAGATTTACCTGCCACTATTGCATCTGTAAATGTAGTTAACATCGATTAGGAATACTTAAGAGTAGATCTGCATCTCAGGTTTCCACCATCCATCCGTTTCATGAAAATAAGATATGTCTAATGTGCAGAACTTTACACTGTGTCTCATGTGACTGCATGATGTACAGTAACAGTTTCCTTTTTCATCTTTGCACAGATGGCATTTTAAGTGTATTAGCATTCCCAGTTGTTACATATACACTTTACTTAGGGATATTGCAACAGTAAGTATCCTTGACAAACCCCTACTTCACTCTCAAACAAGGTGACTCTCTAGGTTAAGAGGAGGTTGAAATCTTTTATCAGATTCATTCACATCTATACATAGATTATAGAAAGGGCATCAACAGTTACCTGGTGATACAATATTATGTCTGAGTCATGGTATGAAGTAACAAAATATATTGCAATATACTGTATATGTAATATATTGCAATCTTTTTCTGTTTTCCTCAATCATTATGAATATCATTGTACAATACACATGTATCATGGTCCAAGATATAAGCTATATGATGAGTTCAGATGCTTTATTCTCTAAACGATATTAACTCAATTCTCTCGGCATGTATGCATTCAGGGTTCCCACGGGTCCTTGAAATCCTTGAACGTTTGTGAATCTGGAGAAAAATATTGAAAGCCCTGGGAAGTTTAAAAAAAAAAAAAAAAAAAAAATTATATATATATATATATATATATATATATATATATATATATATATATATATATATATATATATATATGATATTTGGATACAGATCATTGAAAGTGCTTGAATTTATTCTATGCAATAATTTTTCTGGAAAAAAATCCACATTCCCTGTGTAGTGTAGGATATTATCATAAAATTTTAGACTTTTAAAGCACATATGCTAAACGGTTCACTTAAGGTGCTTATATCTTCTGTATGAGAATGTTGATTCATATCAAAATGCTTTTTGCGTAGTTGTGTTTGACACATGAAAACATCTTGGGTTACGTATGTAACTGTTGTACCCTGAGAAGGGAACGAGACGCTGCGTCTCCTTTGCCATATTTCCTGCATCCCTGTAACGCCGTCTTTGGCAATATTTCAGATAGCAATATACTTCCTGGCTCCCGCGTAACCCTGTCTTTAGCACTATTCGGACGGGATTAGTTTTCCAAACAACGTTTGAGTTTCAACGTGTCCCCCAGGACGTCTGTGATTTTATGTACCGATTCGGACAGGATTAAAATGATGCAGGCTATTCCAGAGATGGGAGTGTCTGTTTCATGCATTTGGGCGTTGCAGAAGAGCACGTGCTCTGGATACGCGTGTTTGTAATGTTTAATATTTTGCTTTAAATGTAAAATTATGAAAGAACATGTAATTTATTAATTTAATTTTAACAAATCAAAATAAAATATACAAATCCTACTAAAGTAACGTTAGCCTACGTGCTTTATATAACTGTCTGCTTATAATAAACCCAAAGAAATGAAGAAATAATGATTAATAACAATTTATTATCTTTATTAATTAACATTACCATTCCGGAGTTGAAGAACTTTGAACGGAGTTTCTTATAACGTTACTGATATTACAGTGGCCAGTCTTAACTGTGTTTGATATTCAGCTCGTCTTGATTTAATTATTTTATTTTGCCGAATGCAAAAAAAGATCCATATCTGAATGAATGGGACTCAGAAAATACAATATACGCGCATTAGGGGTGTCCTCGACTAAGGATTTACATATTCGAATCAGAATTTTCGAATCTTTCCATAGTCGACCGATAGTCGAATCATCTATGTTTGTATGCATGGGTTGGGAGGGGGCCAGACCAGGTACAAATTGGTAACTTTTATTTTCTTTCACAAACAGCACACATAAACAACTGTCTGATAAAGTGACCAAAACTGTCTTTCAAGTAATAAACGAAGACAAAACTGACGATGCATTTATATATATTTTTTTTAAGGTAAAATGTAAGGCAACATTTGTTTAATTATTCCTCATAACATTTTAAAGCCACGATCTACAGAACATCACACAAAAATACATTTTGATAACTAAACCTAAAAAATAACAAAGGTATTCCTGCCTTGGAAACTCCGACTACAATTACGTGTTTTTATTTAATTTGGAGATAGCGCGTCAAAGCAGTCATGACCAAAAAAACCCCACAAATGAGAAATGACAAATAATTTGTGATTGTGACTGTAAATGATAAAAACTAATCTTTATTTACAATTCATTAAACGTTAATTTATAACAAGAAAAACACTGAAATTAATGATTATATAGACACTACGCGTTATTATTTAGCACAGAAATACCTGCTTGCTTGCTTTGACTTTGATCATCTCTGTATTCACTTTAGATACAGAAAGACCGGATGATATTATTTATTTCAGGAATCTCTTTGCTATAATTTGAAAGTGAACACCGACTGACCATAATATTAAATCACAAGAAAGACATTCGTGTCAGGCAGAAATAGGTTCGGTGCAGATACTAGTTTCCGTTTTATCACCGAAATAAAAAAAACGGCTTACCTGTTTTGTAGTTTAACTTTAAGATAGACAATATATGTTTTAAATACATTTTAAAAACTTATACTCGTCGAAAAACATCCGTTTTTATCCGAACAAATATGCAAAATGCCTCAAGTGCACGGAAACAAAACACAAGCCAAATAGTTAAATCAGATAACCCAAAGTGATTTATAAATAAAATAAAATATAGAAATTATTAAAAGAACGAAAGACATAGTTTAATTTGCCAGCTTTGTCTTTTAAATGTCGAAACAAAGAGGCAATGCTTTAATAACATAGAGACCTCTTATGGACGTGAAGTCCGGTCACAGGGGTTGTTGGATTTATTAACGCATTTTAAAAATATTTATTGAAAGCTGCTACTTCACATATTATTTGCAGCATTATCATAATATGCAGTATATTAATATATTGTGAGAAAGCTGTTATATGTGAAATCAGATAATGTGTGCACCCATACGGCCAAAATTAAATGATCCTCATTTCATAACACATCTGCGACGATTCGACTATGAGATTGGTAGTCGAATCAGGCTTCTCCTATCGATGCATCGAATCTTCGACTATTCGGGGTCACCCCTAACGCGCATTAGTAAGACCTTACGGCAGATCACGTTGGCCAAAACACGAAATGAACCGCGTTTTCAAAAGATATTGCGGCAAACACAGACATTTGCATCCGGACGGGATTACATTTCTCAGAGGACCTCTGAGTTCGGCGAAAAACAGAAGGTAAATTGCTCTGGAATTCTTACGGAGGTCCTCAGAGAAAAACACAGACATGGCCGATTCGGACGGGATTAAAAACACAGAGGACCTCTGAGAAGCCCGATTTTCTCAGAGGTCCCCCTGTAAAACTAATCCCGTCCGAATAGGGCTTTTGTCGTTAAGCCTCACCATTGGTTGAATTTTATATATATATATAATACGTTCAGACGCACTTACCCCTGGAGACATCCCCAAAGTGTCACCTCAGTGACGCATTGTGAGTTTCCTCAAAAGGGAACTGTAACAATGTATCTTAAAAGGTAACTCGATGTAACCTTGCTCTCACTTGAAATGTGTCCCCACATTTAGTCCTTGAATTTGAGGATATTGGATCTGGAAAGTCCTTAAAAGGTCCTTGAATTTGACGTTAACTAAGGTGTGGGAACCCTTTATGTTCATCAAATTATTTTAAATACCTTTAAATCTGCTTAATTACAGCCTCAATCCATTTAGAAATACCGGTTTGTTGGCAAAATCTGTTTAACGTCACGCCGGTTTTTCAGCAAAGTCCTCAAAGTGCATGGAAGATAATGTGAAAACAACCATGGATCACATTCAGACATGCGACCTGAATACAACTCAAATGTGGGAGCCACATGCATCTCCCTAATATGCGCTTCGGTTTCTTAATTTTTACCCCTTTAATTCCGACTTTCATTATTTTCTGTGCTGCTAGTTGCATCTTTTGAGATTTTGCAACTGTGGATTTGAGCGAAAAACAAATTTGTTAAATGCTAATGAAATGTTCACAATGAAATTAGTAACCTTTTCTCTGACTGTTAACCTTTTCATTGTCATTTAAATAAAATTACTGAATCTAATCATAAGAACCTGATAAAAAAATGCTAATTCATCAGAAAACAAGTCAGACGCAGTTAGAGGGTTTTGCATCTGAACTCCTTATATACACGTAGGCTATCTTTTTATCTGTTTTCCTCACTAATAAAGGTCTTTGGGTTTTATGGTCCCCTAGACACAAGTCATGGATGCATCATGATAGATCTATTTTTGTTGTGTGCACTCTAAATATGTCTGAGTTATTTTTGACCCCTAATGGATAAATATTGGAAAGAACACACCGCTGGGTTAATATTGACCAAATGCTGGGTTGTTTTAAACCAATTGTTGGGTTATTATAATCCATGGTTGCATAACAACAACCCAACATTGGGTTTTTTGTACCCAGCATGTTTTCTATCCAATATTTACCCATTCTGGGTCAAAAATAACCCATCCATTTTAAGAGTGTGGGTCTAACAATATTAATCATATTTTAAAGGGACACTTTACCCATTTGCATAAAGCTTTGTATAGTTAGAACCCCAGTCATGTTTTTGAATGGTCGTCCATCATTACCTCAGTTGCCACTGAGACAGGAGAAATACAGATTTCAGTGTTGCACTTCCTTCTTTCAATGATGTAAAAATCATCATTTTGCATCTGTCAAGTGTATTCTCTGACTGTACGCTTTCCCACACTTGAAGGAGTTAGGTTCTCACTAATTTTGAAGATATATTCTGGATTCCACTCAATGATTAGGCCTTTGTGAAACTTTTCCATTCATTTATTTTTCTGGATTATTTACCACAGACCAAAGCTACATTAAGCTTTATAGGTGAAAAACCTTAAAAAAGACAGAAACATACAATATAGTAAACACAAGGAAACCAATAATATACATTAATTGGCAGTGTTACCATGACTTAATAGCAATTATTACATTTAACCAGAATACCTACACATAACCGTATTACATGATTCAGCACTTAAGTCAATAAACCATTTTAACCCAAACATTACACCAAACCCAAACCATAGTATATTGCACAGCCCAATAACAAGAGTACATTCAATATCATTTACTTTATATTTAACCATCCGATGTCAGTAGCTTTTACTTATTGTATTGTATGTTTTAACTAACCGGATTTAAAATAAAGGCTGTGAAATAACCCATGCTTTTAACCATAATTATTAAGGACCTTCTATTTTTATAATTAAACAATATTTAGTAAATACAGTCAATACTACTAATTTACTAATTTGATTTATTTAAATGTCAAATGGATTTTAACAGTTTTATAATATTCTAAAGTACTTAACCAAAGCATGAAAATAAATTAAACTCAGTAAATTAAGCTGACTAAATAAATTAAATCCTAATAAATGTTAACAAACCCTAAATTTGCCAAACAAAGAATAATACAAATAAACACATCTTATCATACTACGCAAACAAACACCTCTTAAGCTAAATATGCGCTACAAGAATAATGACGTCATTTACAGAGCGTCATTGAATGCTACACTCACACGCTGGTAGCAGCAACAGCAACAAAGTACAGCGTCTCTTAAACAAACAAAGCTTCAGAGCTTACCGGCTGTTTCTTCAGAGTTTTATGGTAAGTACCCAATCCCGCACAGTCTTTAAAACAGGTATCAGGCTCTAATACTCGCTCAAGGTTTCCTTTGAGCTAGCACTGCAGTCCGCTGTAGTGTCAGCTCAGGTGCATACCAAATGATAGAAACAGTGCATTGTTATCGGGTCTGGGCACACGAAATTAGTTGCACCTGATGTCTAATCAGGGAAGGCGGGGTGACGGGCGGTTTGCCGCAACACCTCCCACTCGATCTTTCGTAGTCCCCTCGGAAGATCGCACAGCATAGCAACCGTGCCGTCATTACCTTTACTCCTTTTTTAGCTCTTCAACCGGGAGAAGAACAACAAGGCGTCTAACGTCTCTGTGCAGCACAGTACCTTGACAGATCCTCATCCTGTCACAAAATGCAGATTCTTTAACTTTTGACTTTTGGACAGGGACACAGTAACTTGGAGAAATTTGAACATTTACATCCCTTACGATGCCTCTTGGATCAGAGTTTACATTAATGACTCTTCCGAGCTTGAACTGCCCTCTTAGTGCATTTTGGTCACATAGCCACACGATGTCTCCAACGGCGACATTTCTTTCTGCTGTATGCCACTTATTCCTCACGAACAGGTTTGGACCAGCAAGTTGACTCCATGATCTCCAGAAGCAATTGACTTGGGTATGTATCTCTCGCAACCTTTTATACGGGTAACTGGCAAAGTCAAATGTCTTGTAGTCCCCTGTCTGTGTGGCTCGACCAAGCAGTAGTGCATTTGGCGTGACATATTGAATGCAGCCCTCGCGGCTTTGAACTCTTGCATCAATTGGACGTTCGTTTGCGAGATTGGCTGCTAGTTGGATTGTTGTTAAAAACTCACTGAAGGTAAGATTCGACCCCTTCTCCAGACTTTGAAGTGCTCTCTTGGTAATGCGCACTGCTGCTTCTGCAGCACCATTTCGGTGCGGTGAATCTGCTGGATGCACTTTCCAGTTAAACTGTGTTCCATTCCTAACTGCATACTCCTCCAAACTTGCTTTGTCTTGACTTTCCAGAAAAGCATACAAATCTTTTAATACGGGTTTTGCGCCAATGAAATTTGTTCCTGGGTCTGACCAGATCTTGCGGGGATGACCTCTGACTGCAGTGAACCTTTGATATGCTAATAGGAAACTCTCCGAGGATAAAGAATTTGCAATCTCTGCATGAATGGCTCTACTTGCCATACAACAAAAGACGACTCCCCAGACTTTCATTGACACCCTTCTCTTAACATCATCCCTTACTTGGTAGGGTCCAAAAAGATCGACGGCAGTGAACTCGAATGGTGCAGCAGGTCTCATTCTCTCCTCAGGTAAGTTCCCCATTATTTGTTGGCATGCTCTGGCTTTTGCTTTTTTGCAGAAGATGCATTGGTCGACAGCTTTTTGAGCAACTCTTCTTCCCCTCAAAACCCATGCTTTCCTTCTCATCCTTAAAAAGGTGCCTGCCACTCCATCATGTCCTTCTTCATGAGCTTCACGAGCTAAAAGAGTTGCAATCCAGGCATCAAAGGGCAAGAGGGGAACAGTCTTGAGGTCCTCATGAAATACTTGAACTCTGCCGCCGCACACCAGAAGTCCAGTTGCCAGGTCTGTGTAGACAACCAGCCGATCTATTGTGGTGTTTGAGAAAATCACACCTTTTTGCACTGCCAAACAGAGGTCCCTGAAAGCATCTTCTCTTTCCCTGAGAGTAATAACACCAGCAGTTGATACTGCCTCCCACTTTAGATTATCCAATGCCTTATTTTGGAGGAACTTCTTTGCAGCTCTCCAAACCAGTGCTACCGTCTTAATCAGTCTTGTTAGATTGCTAAATCTCTTCATGTCAATTAATTTTTGAACTGCTGTTTCATCAGGTGGTCTTCTTGACTCCATCTGGATTGAACTCAGGTCCAGCTCTTGTTTCTTTGACTGAGCTCTCGTAACTGCGGCTACAAACACCTTCTTCTGGATCTTGGTGATGTTCTCTCTGGCCGCCATTGCAACATCTTTAGCAGACTTAATTGGCCACTCATTCACTGGTAGACTGAGGAATTTTGGACCTGACTGCCACTCAGAGTCTTCACCCAAATCTTTAGGGCCAGCTCCTCTCGTTATGATGTCCGCAATGTTCTTTGGCCCCGGAACCCACCACCAATCCTGGACGTTGGTGCTGCTTTGAATTTCGCCGATTCGATTTGCGAAGAAGGTTTGATAACCATAGCTTTCACGTTGTATTGCTCCTAGGACAGTCTGACTATCAACCAAATGGTACCACCTTTCAACTTGAATCCTGCAATGCTTTTGGAAATACTTTTTCAGCCGGGCAGCAAAGACAGCTCCACACACCTCCGCTTTTACGGCGTCACCCTTGTAGTCGAGGGGGGTCAATTTAGCCTTGGATTCCACAAGCCTCACAGTTATGCCCTGATAACAACTCCAACGAAGATACAACACTGCCCCATACGCGTGTTCACTGCCATCAGAGAAGGTGACACCAAAGGGTTCAGTAGTAACAGCATCAGCCGGTGTCAAGGGTCTGATGAATTTTATTTCTCCCAGTTCAGCATACTCTTCCAAAAGCTTAATTGCATCCTCCCGAAGCCCTTCTGACAAAGCTGCATCCCAAGTATCCTTGGTTGGGCCGTAGTTGACTTTGGCCTCTTGGAAGGCTCTTCGTACCAATATTACACCTTTTTGCTTGGCAGGAGTCACCAGGCCTATTGGATCATACAGCCCTGAGACTTGACTTAGAAGCTCTCGCCTTGTAAGTGGATTTGGTGCTTGTAATCTCACTTGTTCTTTTAATAAATCTTGTCCAAGTCTCATTTTCCTCTTTTTCTTTGAGAAATTTACTGCAATCATGACATGAAGCTTATCATCTTGTACTGTGTATCCAAGGCCAAGAGCTTTATTGTCATCTTCTGTCAGCTGATTTGGTAAGATCATAGACTTTGGCTCAATTTTCCCACTGTCTCTAGGCTCTTTCCTCCCACTTTGATCCGAATAGACCCAGGGCTTAACGTAAAATCCCCCAGCTTTTAGGATTTGCTCGACATTAGACGTAATGACTTTCAGTTGATCCATGTTGTTGTTGGAAGTCAGGATGTCATCGACATAAGCATCCTCTTGCAGTACACGTCTCTCCTCCTTGAGGTGATTAAATATGGGGAGGTCTGCAGTCGCTCGCATGGCCAGTTGAGCAATGCAACCTGCTGGTTTGTCCCCAATGTTTACCCTCGTTATGGCGTATTCTTCAATTTCATCCTCTTCAGAATCGCGCCAGAGGAATCTGTGCAGATGTACTTCTCGATCTTCCAGCCAGACGGAATTGTACATTTTCCGTATGTCGCCCAGTGCAGCAAAACTCCAGCTCTGAATCTTAATAGGACACCACGAATGGGGTTGAGTACATCGGGACCCTTAATCAGCAAGTCATTTAAGCTCAGGCCTCTACATTTTTGGCTGCTGTTCCAAACGAGCCTTACTGGGGTTGTAACAGAGTGAGGGTTTGGAGCAATTAAGTGACTGATATACCATACTGGCCCAGTCCAGCTCTCAATCACCTTTCTGGACAACTTTACTGCAGCTTTACGATGGACCATCTCATGCACTTGTGCCATGTAGGCAGCTTTCCATTTTGGTTCCTTTGCCAGCTGTTTTTCTGTCCTAAGGAATGTTGCTTCGACAGCCCTTTTGTTGTTTGGTAAGGAAACTGGATCCTCCGTCCACGGGTACTTAGCATGCCAATGTGGTTCCTCACAGTGCTTGTCTCCATTCACATATGTTAAGCCATTTTTCACCATTTCTGCTTCTCTTTCTTCAGCGAGTGTCATTTCCTTGCCCCCTGGTGGGCAATTTCCGCAGCGACAACCTCCACAACTAGGCTCACAAGCAGCACCGATACTGTCCCACTTCCACCATTCCAGGAAGTCTCGCTTGAGGGATGCGGTGCTAGACTGGGTGGCAGGATACACAAAAGACTGATGAGTAGGTGTAATTTTACAGATGAGTTCTTCATACTTTACTGCCGCAGTTCTCATTGAGCGTGCAAAATGAGTTTTTGACATGTGTGCAGTCACATCAAGCTCTTCAAAAAGGTCAGGGTGAGTACCTCCTATCGTTTTTCCCAGAGGACCATCCCAGAGGACGAGATCTCCAACTGCACGAATTCTCTGGGGCACCAGCTGTCCTTCCTTGTGACTTATAAGAAGTTGAATTTCTTTCGGTCTCACCAATTCATGCAGTGGAACTTCCGGGAATATTCTTTGCAGCTTCTTGGCTGTCACATGCCGATGGATCTCTGCAATACTGTCGAGTCCATAGCACACTAACTGGTGTGACTTGAGAGTACCTCTAGGGGTACTAACTTTGATCTTTAACAGATAGCGCTTGGTTTCGACTGACACCTTCATCCCGCCAACTCCATGAACCACCAATGTGACGTCTTCGCTTCGAAGGTTTAATTCATTAGCAGCTTTATGAGTGATGTAATTTGTGTCTGAGGCTAGATCAATTAGAGTTCCAACTTTTTGTCCAGCATTGGCCACTACTTGTAGTAACATCATGATGACTGGGAATTCTCGTAAACCACTTTCAGCTAACAGCCCCTGCTCACTCACCATGGAATTGAGGGTCCTGGATGCTGAATTGCAGAATGCATCTCGACATTGCTGCGCCAACTCAGGTGACAGCTTGGAGAGAAACTCCTCTTGGGATTCTGTGCATTTTGTGTCTCCGCTTCCCATTAAACCAGATTTTGTTCTGTTCTGAGGTGTACTCTTGGTTTCAGCATGTGGACACAGGTAGTAGTGGTGCTCAGGGATTTTTTGGTCTTTGCACTCCACATTTCTGCACAAGTAAGTGGTTTTGCAATATGCACCATCATCATGGATTTCTAGACATCTTTTGCATGCTCGAAGCCTTCTTACTGCATCCTTCCTTTCTGAAGGTTTCAGGGTCTTAAATTTCTTACAGAAATACAGCTTCTTCTTGTGTTTGCTGTCTCCACAGACAATACAACATGTTGGATCACTACTCAACTTGGTGGCTCTTGTCCTGGCATGCTTTGGATCAGACCTGGTCTCCTTCCTACTGGGTTCATCTTCTCTTAGCTGCTCCAGCTGCTCATAGATTCCCTCCTGCTCTTTGAGGAACTCAAGAAGCCTGTCGAAACGTGTGTGTGGTGCAACAGCAATATTAGCAGCGTAAACCAGCCATTCCTTTTTTAGTGACTCTGGGAGTTTGCTCTCAATGGATTTTGTCACCAGGGGATTCTTCATGGCTCCAGTGTCTCCAAGCTCACTTAGGTCTTGCAGGGCTTTTTCCACTGTTTGAATCAGCTCCACTATTTTCCTAGCTTGATGACCTCTCACCGGTGGCATTGCTTGCAACTCTTCCACAATTTCAAGGGCGATAGCAGTTCTGTTTCCAAAGCGGTTCTCGAGGACGCGGAATATTTCTTCTGCTGTACTATAGCTTATAAGTCGAAGCTCTCTTGCCACTCTATCCTCAAGACTATCCAGCAATTGAAACTTCTTCACCTCTTTTGATCCAGTTGGATCTCCTTGTTTCTGCAGGGCTTCCCACTCCTTCCGCCAACGATGAAAGTCACGTTTACTTCCTGTAAACCTAGGTAGGGATGTGGGCTTCAACTTGATGGCTGGCATTAAAGAACCGTGGGCTGTAACTGCTCCTCTCTCAGAGTTCTGTTCGATTTTTGCCTGAATTAACTCCGCCTTTTTGGAAACTAGTTTAGGGAGACATACCTCAAGCTTCATCAGACGGCTTTGGAAGTCTTCTTGTTCAGCAGGTGGAGCCCAACGATTCCAACGGGCATATGCTTCTCTTGCAGCTTTTACCAATCCTTCCAGGTGGCTCAGCATAAAATCATAAGCTTCCAGGTTTGCACATAACTGAGCGAGAGAGACACGGTCACACTCCGCTTCTGCCACTTGGAAAGCTAGGGACATTCGAGCAGCTCCAAATTTGGCCCAGAGAGTCTCTGAAATTAGATCTCTGCCCTCCTTTAGTTTCTGCTCACATTCTTTTGCTGTCTTCACTAGATCAGCCCTTTGTTGCGAACTCAATGCTGGCTCATCTTCTGCAGCATTCTCAGTCTCTCCCTTAGCGATGAAAGCAGCCTCCACATCCTCATTTGCCTCTATGACTTTTGTGGCTTGTAGTGAAAGATTATTTAAGCTTTCTCTGAGCTCTTCCTCGGACATGTCCATAAAAGTTCTGGAAATGAAATTGGAGAGTCGAGAGAAGAATCTTTTTGTGCTGGTTCTTTCAGCTTTGAGCTGCTCCAACGACTTTGCTTCCGCCATACCTTCTGGTTGGAACACCGGAATAATGATGCACACTTTAGGATAACACCACAGCAATTTACCTTTTCCAGGCCTCCAGGTGAGTTTTAAAGTTCTCCAGTCCTGGCGGTTTTTCACTGTCAAGTGTATTCTCTGACTGTACGCTTTCCCACACTTGAAGGAGTTAGGTTCTCACTAATTTTGAAGATATATTCTGGATTCCACTCAATGATTAGGCCTTTGTGAAACTTTTCCATTCATTTATTTTTCTGGATTATTTACCACAGACCAAAGCTACATTAAGCTTTATAGGTGAAAAACCTTAAAAAAGACAGAAACATACAATATAGTAAACACAAGGAAACCAATAATATACATTAATTGGCAGTGTTACCATGACTTAATAGCAATTATTACATTTAACCAGAATACCTACACATAACCGTATTACATGATTCAGCACTTAAGTCAATAAACCATTTTAACCCAAACATTACACCAAACCCAAACCATAGTATATTGCACAGCCCAATAACAAGAGTACATTCAATATCATTTACTTTATATTTAACCATCCGATGTCAGTAGCTTTTACTTATTGTATTGTATGTTTTAACTAACCGGATTTAAAATAAAGGCTGTGAAATAACCCATGCTTTTAACCATAATTATTAAGGACCTTCTATTTTTATAATTAAACAATATTTAGTAAATACAGTCAATACTACTAATTTACTAATTTGATTTATTTAAATGTCAAATGGATTTTAACAGTTTTATAATATTCTAAAGTACTTAACCAAAGCATGAAAATAAATTAAACTCAGTAAATTAAGCTGACTAAATAAATTAAATCCTAATAAATGTTAACAAACCCTAAATTTGCCAAACAAAGAATAATACAAATAAACACATCTTATCATACTACGCAAACAAACACCTCTTAAGCTAAATATGCGCTACAAGAATAATGACGTCATTTACAGAGCGTCATTGAATGCTACACTCACACGCTGGTAGCAGCAACAGCAACAAAGTACAGCGTCTCTTAAACAAACAAAGCTTCAGAGCTTACCGGCTGTTTCTTCAGAGTTTTATGGTAAGTACCCAATCCCGCACAGTCTTTAAAACAGGTATCAGGCTCTAATACTCGCTCAAGGTTTCCTTTGAGCTAGCACTGCAGTCCGCTGTAGTGTCAGCTCAGGTGCATACCAAATGATAGAAACAGTGCATTGTTATCGGGTCTGGGCACACGAAATTAGTTGCACCTGATGTCTAATCAGGGAAGGCGGGGTGACGGGCGGTTTGCCGCAACAGCATCATTGAAAGCAGGAAGTCCAATATCTTTGTTGAGGGGGTGAGACTACAAACACCCCTTTTCTTGGTCAAATAGGCACCAAATTCGAAATGTACGTTACATTTCAACTACAAATATGACATACTTTCAATAAAGATTAATGTTTCTACGGGTGAAATGCTCCTTTAATAGTAGATGTGCTCTCACTTGTGTTATAATTTCATGTAAAACAGTGGTACAATAGCTTTGCCAGACCTTCCTCCACGCTGCAAGGTGACTGGTACACTGTATGAGCCTTTGCTATGTACATTCACACACAACATATCTCCGGTTCAAAATCCTCCACACATATATCATAGGTGTGTCCCCTCAAGGCTAGAAACAATAGCCAAGGTGATATCTTTGTTTTTTTAATGAAGGCCAGCTGGGTATATGGTCCTCTAGGATCTACAGCTCATGATAGCTCTGCTCATGCGTGTTGGTAAAGTAATGGGGAAAGATGTAGATTATTAGTTAATATTGATGATTTTTGGAAAGCCGTTGAGAAAATGACTGAAACTGTGTGACACTGACTGATAGGTGTTATCAGTCATATTTGAAGTATCCACTTTGTCTTGTTTCTTTATGTTTTATGAGAATAACAATAGGAATACGTGAGATTGTGGACATACAAGAATAATGTGAATAGATGAATGAAGTAAAACACAATTTTTTAATGAGAAATCCTGGACCTTGGATTTACGTATATGATTTGATTGCAGTGTTTCCCATAGATCTGAAATTTACTTGTGGTGGTAGCTGGTGAAAAGGGCAATCATTATCCACCGACAAAAAATGGTCTACTATACATGTGACAAAGAACTAATGTGTGACACAACACAATACTTTGATTTATTAAACATTAATATTAATTTCACATTATAGTTCATTAATCTAACCACCCCAAACTTTCTTTGACATAAACAAAGCTGACACTGTTTGTCAAAGCACCACGAAAACACTTGATGTTTTTGGACTGATATATGAAGTAATTTGATGACCCCTTTTATCAAACTCAATATATACAATACTATGTATATAGCCTATTAATAGACATTGCAGGTCTATAGATTATAAATGTGACTGATGTTATAATGGTAATAATTTCTATTAGATAGGCACTTTTACTGCTTCTGCTTTCTATTACTCTTTTGCCGATTAAAAAAAGCTTAATCCACTCATTATTTCAGATTTAAAAGTCTACTTGCTGTCCCGATGACAGACTTTACATTACAGCTTTGCGTTTTTTATATCCTGAGTCAGCTAGAGCTTTGCTCGTTCAGTATTAGCACTGCTTTTTGCTACAATCTCTGTGCAAACTGTTTAGATTTTAGTAAAGATATGGTCTAATAATAATAAGATTATAAAAAAATGGGATAAAGAAAATGAAGCGGCGCGTGGTCTGAAACAGCACTCGAGCTTTAGCGCGGTAGCGCTCACGGCCGTTCTCCGATGGACTCGGGTTTTACACACAATATTAATCAGACTTGGGACCCGAAGTAATGAACTAGGACCGACCCGGACCCGACTGACCATTTAAAATATAAACCCGGAACCGTACGGGTCCCGCGTCCTCAGTAAAAAAGGCCTCTAATGTTAAAACTCTGCTCAAGTTCAGAAACATGAAAGGATACAATGTGACACCGAGGTTGCTTCGCGTCGCACCCAAATTCATTGAGAAACAGAGAGCACGTGAACGGACACTCAACGGGAGAGACACAACGTGCTTGCACGCAAAATGAAGCCAACTTGGATGCTATAAGCATATGCGACCATTTTGGTCGCAGTGTAGTTCCCTGGCTGCTCCGTATGTGCAGCAGTTGATTCAGTTTGCCGCGGATGATGAGTTTATGACGCGTACATCATCTTCACGGTCGCCCGACCCCCACCTCTCTCTTGCTCTCTCTCTCTCAACACCTCTCTCTCTCTCTTTCTCTCTCTCAACACAACACGGGTCATCCAGTCGAGTTCAGAAAATACAGAAATTCGTAAAGTGATTTTTTTTTTCCTGGGCGGGTCGCAATTTACCTGGGCGCAGCGCCCAAGTAGAGCCTATGTATGGGAAACACTGGATTGCAGACAAGTGCAATCAAATCATACACTTGCTTGAGCAGTGTTCAAGACAATGCCAAAATCTTTTTAAGAAGGGGTGCATGATTTTAAAAAACATTTTGGAAAAGGGAGTCGGGCCGAGTACCAAAACACACTTGTAGCCAATCAGCAGTAAGCGGCATTTCTACTAAACAACATCATTGCCTGGGTTGCTTATGTGTGGGGCGGGTCTATCAAAAGAAGGTTCTAGATTCTTTTGGGACAGGGGCGTGCTTGTTTAGGTTTTTGGCTTTCAGAGATCATGTACCCCGCCTTTAATTAAACTGCTGATTGGCTACAAGTGTGTTTTGGTACTCGGCCCGACTCCCTTTTCCAAAGTGTTTTTCAAAAATCATGCACCCCGTCTTTAAAAGATTTTGGCATTGTCTTTAGTGATAGACCGATATATCGGCTGGCCTATGTATCGGGCCGATATTTGCTGGTTTTATGTGTATCGGCATCGGCCGATATGTGGCTGCTGTGTTTGCCGATTTTTTCCAGCATTATTTACAGACAGAGTGCTGGAAGCCGCAAGCGATTGCATATATTTGTAGTAGTAAAGTGCTAGAAATCAATATCCTTTGCTGATAGTTCCTCGTCATTGTGGAGAGTGCAGTTCATGGTTCCATAGCACCCTCACCTGTTTTTTTTATTTGTTAAATATAGTATTTTTAAGTTCAATAAATGTTACTTTTTTAAATTGAGACATTTGGCGTCATCCTGCCATTTTTATGATGTAAATTGAGTGAGCAAAAGCAGTATCGGCTCCAAATATCAGCTCAAGAAAAATCGGCAGCCAGTATCGGCCATCGGCTAAGGCTAATGAAACAAAAAACGGTATCGGCACCGGCACTGAAAAATCCATATCGGTCGATCCCTAATTGTCTTGAACATTGCTCAAGCAAGTGTATGATTTGATTGCACTTGTCTGCAAAAAATAGATTTTTTTTAGGATAAACATTTGAGCAAAATTCTCAATTTGCTTTTCCATTTATTCATTACTGTTTCAGAGTAACTGTTAAAAGATGAAAGGAATCTCATTAGTAATTTCCTAATCCTATGGTTATGCATCTTTAATAATGAACCTATAGAGAGGCTGCGATTTTTGTAGTGACCTGACCTCACATGGGAACTTATGTTGAATGCAGAATGTGAAGATGAGATGCACAAACCATCTATAAATCTCTATGGTTTCATATTAGGCTATGAATATTTATGAGACTGCTCAATTGTTGACAGCTTTCCGTGACTGCAACTTGTTTTTTCAGCTTTCTGCTCTACGTCTTCGGTCTGACCTATTCCACACGTCCATCAAAGCCAGACTTGATTCTGGGACTCTTACAAACACAAAATGTTACCTTGATTTATCACTGGTGATTAAGAGGAAATGAAAAGAAGAAGATGATTTTACATTAGTGTGTCGTGAAGAGCAAGAAAATCTGAATTGAATATACTACGCCTGGCCAATTTCCTTTTTCAGATTAGCTGTCTATTTGTCTTCTCCTCTTTTTTTTCTTTCTGCCCTTTCTTGTAAAATTCCTTTCACTTCATCCCTGATGACCAATTACCTTGTCAAGGTAAAACCATTTTTTTCCAGATTTCCTTTGTTTTGGAATCTGTGTTTGTCTCCTTTTTACTTCTTGTCAGCAGAACAGACCTGAAACAATATGTGTCCGCATGTCATTTATTGTATGTGTTGCGTATTATAAATTTTATTATAAATATGTCAGGCTTTGAAATCTAAAAGGAATTAAAGGTCTCATCTGTGCTATAAATATCAGTCATGGTATGTACTGGATTCTTTACCCTAATGAGATGTCATTGTTTAAAAGTTCCAGAGCTCACATATTATTTCCTCACGGACCCCTTTATTCGGTTTCCCTCTATGTTGACATCCAGGTTTACACCACGCCGTGCCATGCATTATTCAGTGAGAGAGAACAATGCAATGAAGTGTCTTTTAATTGAGTTTTGACTTGCTAAATTAAACCCGCTTTGCAAATATATTTTTTATCAGTTTTGCTTGGCTGCATTAAAGGGTTGGGCTTCTGGCAACTCGCATAAGTCTCATTGAAACGTGTGTGTGTGCGAGATTAATTGTTGGACGTGTGGTTCAATATTTGCTTCTTGCCAGGGGAAAGGTGGCTTAAAACCTGTTAAATATTTAGTTTTACATCAGGTCCATATTGGTGTGGTAAATCAAATCGGGCGAGTAATAGATTAGTTTGTTTTTATGAGGAAATAAACCCATGGTGCATTGGTGCTGGAAGTGTTTGGTTTTATGTGAGTGGTGTCCTGTTTTTCTTTTGGTGATGCCTAAAGGCTTTGAAGAAATGGTTTCCAGGGGGGTGATAGGCTATCTTCGCTGCTGGCCTACTTGGTTTTTGCCTTTCCTTGAAGTGCCAGACCCCCTGAAGGGGAAATCGTTCAGCTCTGTAGCTGTGCAGACCGACTGGCATGGGAAAGATTAAATCAGAGGACCTGGCATATAAAGAATGATATTTCCTACCTCACACAACATGCAGTTTGACATCTTTAACAAGTATATAAATGGTGTTATTGTTCATTTTTTTTTAAAGTGAGAACTTTCATTTATTAAATTGAGTTAAAATAAAAAAGTACACAATGTTATCAATGTAAAGAAAATTATCTAATCAAAACCCAAATCCATATAATTTTATTTCTGTTTGATATAGGAATGTTTGTTTGTGCATTGTTAAATGTGTTGCATGGTTGTTATAAAATATACTACTATATAATATTGTACAAAATCTGATATAATAATATTGTATACTTTCCGTGCTATAAGTGTGTGACTTACATAGAGATGTTTATTGTTTGATGGGGTATTTCAAGTTTGGAAAACAATTGCCTAGATGAACATAATTTGCTGTCTGATGTTGTTGGCTGCCTTCTATTTCCATCATTATCCAAATTACTTTTGTCCATTCAATTCAGAATTTTATATGATAGTTTTTATTAGATCAGGAGGGTGCGGTGGAAAACCCATCAGGTTACACAAGCTTTGGCTCGAAATAAATTTGACATGTGTTTGGCTCATTGTCTCGCTGAAATGCGAGTTCTCTACCCAGTGATCTGGATCCAGAAAGTATGATATGATCCTGATAGACTTCTCCAACTTCACGGTTCTATGAAATTGATTCCCAATCAATCCCCAAAAACTCAATCCATCAAAACAAATCAAGACTATCACATGAAACCCACCATGATTTTTGTTGTTCAAAAGTTTTGTCATAATAACCAAAGTCAAAATAGTCCAACATCTCTCCTTACGTCTTTAGCTGACGTTTTCAGCTAATGTTTAGAAATATTTTGATTTCTTGAGTGTTTTTGGTTATCCCAACATCAAGGAAGCTGTCTTGCTTTTAGCAATTCTGTTTGGTTAAGATAGTAACTCAGAAATGACCCATTACATATTTAAAAAAAACATCAAACAGTTCCATGCTTGCAGGCAGGTCAGGAACCCAGAGCCATCCTTCTCAAATAGTGCTTTGTTAAGAATGATTTGTTGATTATTTCATTAAAAAGCACACCGACAAGTTCATTATGTTGTTACTGCGTATAAAATATGTATTTTGTCACAACTTTGCTTATAAAACATGAAGCAAAATACAAACCAGTGAAGGTGAAATGGTTTACATTTCACATTAATATTTATTTATTTGGCATATGCATTTATTCAAAGCAACTTACAAATAAGAGAACATTGTTTATTTGGTTCTGCAATCTTTCTCACGCTTTTAAACTGCAAGTGTGACTAAATGAAGGTCATGTCTGCTTGTGTGCTGAAAGATGATTGCAGTGGAGGCCGTCAATGTATTTCTGGGATATCTCGCCCCATGGGTTATACTCGCGTTCCTCAGTAAAGCATGACCTGGTTCTTTTTCCTTGTACTATTGCTGTCCTCAACTCCTCCATATGACCATGTACGAGACCTTGAAACTACACTTCATGTTTAGAGGGATTGTGTTGTTTTTGAAATGTTGCTCAGTTGGTGGCCCAAGATGTTAGTAAAGAGAAAAACAGGGTGGTATTGAAAGCATGGAGGAAAGAAGCTTTATCTAATGAGTATTTTGAAGTCTGTTGTGCCAGTCTGCTGACCTGGATGAGGTCACGGTACAGCTTGCTGTCTATTCTGTGGTGTTAGGTTGTTTCTGCAGGGCGCCAGGCTTTTGTTTTTGCTTGGCTGACATATCTGGGTCGTTCCATCAAGGAGATCTTCAAGGAGAGTGTCTAACCTACTGTGTTTGTATTAGGAGAACCGTTTCAAAATAAGTTTGAGTGCAATACAAATGTGATGTGTGAAGTTATAGTCCATAGTTATAGTGCACCACCGCATTTTTAGAAACCTTGCGTACATTGACCACGTTTACATGCACTCTCATAATGCAATTATACTTTACGTCATGGAAACACAATACTTCGATAAAAATAATAGGATCAAAGGAACACGCCCACATTTTGGGAATTTAGCTTATTTACCGTATCCCCCAGAGTTAGATAAGTCCATACATACCTTTTTCATCCCCGCGCGTGCCGTAACTCTGTCTGAAGCCACCCCACCACGCTACCTTAGCTTAGCACAAAGACTGGAAGTGAATGGCTCCAGCTAGCATTCTGCTCCCAGTAAGTGACAAAATAATGGCAACATTTTCCTATTTATATGTTGTGATTTGTATAGTCACACCGTGTACAAATAACAAGTTCATGAGACACAGCCATCTTTTTACAGTATACATACAGGAAACTATATTCTCAGAAGATGAAATACTGTTACTTGGGCAGAGTAACTTGCTCGCAGCACCCAAAAAACTCAGTGGTGAGGAGCAGAGAGTTCGCTCCGAGTCACTCCGCCCATGTATCAGTGCTTCACCTTCTGAGAATATAGTCTCAAAACATATAAATAGGAAAATGTTGGCGTTATTTGTCACTTATAGGGAGCAGTATGCTAGTTGAAGCCATTTACTTCCAGTCTTTGTGCTAAGCTAAGCTAGCAGTGGGTGCGTCAGAGAGAGTTACGGCACGTACAGAGATGAAAAAGGTATCTAACTCTGGGGGATACGATGAATAAGCCAAATTCTCAAAATTAAAACAGGTGGCATATGCTGTTTTTAATAGCAGAATGCACCATGTAAACTTTTTAATTGCATCTATACCGCATAACTGAAGTGCACGTGTGTTTTTCTCACGCACATTAAGCGCAAATTCATTTTAAACTTGAAATTAAGACGTTTTCTCTGAACTCTGTCAACACAACTCCGTGTCAGCAGTCTGCTTTCATCCAGAAACAGCTCAAATAATGTGACAGCAGCGTCTAAAACCGTTACAGGCACTGAAATAATATTTCTGTCTTCATTATGGCACCGAATAACGAAATACATCCATAAGAACATGTTTTTCATTTAACGTAAGTAAATTAAAGAACTCCCAGTATATGTGAGTTCATCATTTGTGCTTTGTGTGAATAATAATCACAATTAGGTTTGCATAAAGACTAATCGCGATTAAAGGTTTTTATTTACATCATATATTTGTGTGAACTGTGAATAATAATTATGTATATATAAATATGCAACCCTAACACTCATTAACAAATAATCAGAAAATTAAAGCTACATGTAACAGGAGTGAAGAGGTTAGCTCCAGTCATGTAAACATCTTACTGCGATTAAGTCCTTACTCTGATTATTGGAAAAATTGCAATATTGGTGTGCATGTAAACATAGTCATTGTACGCGTTGGTCGTGCATGCACTCACAGGAGAATGTAGTATGTAGCCTATGAGAATGCATTGGATTTTGTCGCAATAAGGGCTGGGCAAAAAAAAATCGATTTGCCGATTAATCGTTTTTAAAAATGTGGTCGATTCAGAATCGATTCTCAAAGAGCAGAATCGATTTTTTTCTTTCATATTTATTTCTGCAAACATTGAACGAAAGATTAACATTAATCGAATTACTAGTCTTCTTCACTAGAAGTCACCCTATTTTTTGCTTTGTGCGAGGTTACCAAGGAGCGAGAGGCAAGCCTGTCATTCATTAATTCAGTGCTTAAAATGGTGGTTTCAGGTGCTTCATCGATTTTAATAATTACCCACTTGTAACCTGCTGTTCACTGTTCTTTTTACTAGTATAGTATTTGTATTTAATCTATATTCATTGAGTTGAATCGATATAAAAAACGGCCCGAGAACCGGAATCGAAAATTGAATCGAGAATCAAAATCAAATCGATTTGACAGCTTGTGAATCGAAATTGAATCGATCTGGAAAATCTGAATCGATACCCAGCCCTAGTCGCAATGCACATGTGTGGAACGTCTGTGTACATGGACGAGTCAAATCAACAATACTTTGCAAGGCTGTGTGTTCGACTATACGCCTACGTATGCGTACCCGTTAAAAAAAGACTATACTCTAGTGAACTTCTTAGAATATTACAGAGAGTATTACAGAGAACCTGAACATCAGATAATTCCTGTTTTTTCATTATACATTAAATCAAGTGTCACTTTTTTACTTGATTCGGATAAAATCTCTTTTGAATCTCATGAGTTATAGCCATGGCCTGTATTTCAGTAGAAAACTTTGAAAGGTGCAGCTAGTTTAGGAGCTAAGATGCAAAAGCCGATAAATGGCAGAAATGAGATAACGGTATTCACCAAATGCTTTCGGCATGTATTATACGTTTTTCAAATACTCATGTATCTAATCCATTTTGTCTTGGCCTCAGGTTTTTTAGAAATACCAGTTTGTTGGCAGGATCCATTAAGACTAGAGTCTTATCAAAAATGCTTAAGAGCATTGTGCAAAACCCATTAAGTGCATCTGGCATAATTTTGATCAGACTTTTTTAATGGATTCTGCCTAAAAAGTATTTCTGAATGGCCTGAGGGCAGGAATTGATGTAAAAGTATTTGATAAACTTATAGTACATGTTGAGATCATTTGGTAAATATCATTTATATGTATGTATATTCGATTTTAGAGTTGTGTAGTGCAGCTTAGTGGCGTTTTGAACTTTGTGTCAAGTGCACTAGTCGAATGTCAGTAAGTATTCGTGTGTCACGACAGGGTGAAAGTGCCACGGTCTGAATATCCATCAACACTGCCTGTCTTGAGTGGCATCTTAATTAATGTCACTTTGATTGCATTTAGGCTCATATCTTGCTGTGAAAAATACACTTTTTCAATGTCATGTAAGAATATTTTGATAAGACAGACCTATAGGCTTGTCATTTCTCAATGCTTTGGTTAAAAATTCATTTTGTATAGGGAGTTGTGTGCAGATCGACATTCAATAGCATGATAATTTGAACCCATGAATCATAAAACTATCAGTAATAAGAAAGATCAAACTTTTACAATATTGTTTTATTCCCTGTTATGAAAAATGCCACTGCAATCTAATACCCTCTTCAGGATTCACTTAGTTGATCTGACACAGTCTTAAGTGTCTTTCCATCATATTAAAAAATACATTTGACAGTAATTTTCTACAGCACAATGTTTAAAGGAATAGTTCACAGTGAAAACTATTTACTCACCCTTATATCAGCAAATGAGAAAATTATCAGCAAACCATTGCTTTAAAATTTAGTCTGTCGTTGACACAAAGCCATTATTTGTTTCAGGAAAGAAATATTGCACCTTGTTGGTGTTGGCAGTAATTTATAACAGTAGTTTACTTCAAAAGAATAATTCAGCCATATCTTTCAAAGCTTCACCTAAGTATGTCTAGTTGCCCCATTTTATGACAGCAAGGTTTTTTTGCAGTTGCGTTTCCCCTGGCAGGTGTGCTGTTTTGCATTTTTAATGTGCGCACATGAGAGCTGTCAAGGTCTTTAATTTGTGTAGTTCACATTTACCCTTTCCCAGACGTCTGGAACACGTGTCAGTGTGAAGCAGGCTGGCCGCTGCGAGGATCAAAAAGCAAAATAACAGAGAGACATCTGACACGCAGCCAAAATATTAGACTTGCCAAAGCTGCGAGTTGCATTATTAAGGAGAGAAAAAGCCCTTGTTAAAAACAACAGGTTTGACCAAGACATCAGTGGTTAGATCCCAAAGGTTAGTCTGAAGTGGGAGTGTGAACGTGTGAAAGCTGCTTGAACATTCACAAACTTTAAGGTTACATCATGCAGAATAAAGTAAAGCATTATCACGTTACAACAGATTGCAAGTTTGTTAAATGGAGATCAAAATTTTTTATCAAAAAATTTTTTGTGACATTTAATTGGCCAACACTTTTATCCACGCATGCGCTGAGGTTCAAACCCAGACCTTTTATAATGCTTATGCAATCTACCAAATGTGCTAAGTGACTTATTTCTTTCAAGCTGTGTATTTTATTAACATATTTGTTCCCTTGATCATACTGTTGCTAATACCATGCTCTGTGAGCAATTGGAAGACCCATGGGGATTTTTGGTCCGCTATGAGGTCTCAGGCCTAATATTTACTACGTTTTAATTATGAATAACAGTTATTGTTTTTAATCATAATTTTGCAAGTGGAATGGAAAAATCAAAGATGACTTTTCCTTTCCACTGGTCAAATGGTTTGAGACTAGAGGTTGGCCAGATGTAAATTTTTTACTGATACTATTAGGCCCTCTAGTGGCCACAAACAGCACAACTCTATTTTTTAATCTGTCAAAAATGTGTTCATTTTTTATCTTCGGTCTGTGTCACTTGGGCATTTTTGCTTAATACTTTTACATTAGTCGTAAATGTATTTTTGCCAGGTGAAAATTAGTAAAGCTTTAAGGGATAATTCACCCAAAAATGAAAATTGTGTAATCATACTCATCCTCATGTTGTTACAAAACTGTATTCATTTCTTTGTTCTCCTGAACACAAAGGAAGATATTTTGAGCAATGTTTGTAACCAAAACGTGTTGGGCACCATTGACTTCCATTGTATTTTTGTTATTATGGAAGTCAATGGTGTTTCTGTTTCGTGCTTCATTACAAATATCTTCCTTTGTGTTCAGGAGAACAAAGAAATGTATACAGTTTTGTAACAGCTTGAAGGTGAGTAAATAATGCCAAAATTTTCATTTTTGGGTGAACTGTCTCTTTAAGGTGTAAAGGCTGCACTTGCAGATCTTGCTTTTATCCAGTCATCCAGTAGAGGGAGATATTTTACTTCTGTTCTGTGTAATTGCTTGTTAAGACAGTTATGTCTAAATAAATGTAAAACACTAAGACAGTGTATCTCAGTGTTTTATGTTTGCTTTAAAGTGAATAGTTTACTGAATAAATAATTTGCCATAATTGGCATTATTTACAAAGAGGAGTTTTTTTCCAAACAATGCAAGTGGACAGGACCAGGGGCTGTCAAGTTTAATAAAGAACGACAAACACCATAAAAGCAAAGCTGAACAGCTGTATAACATGTTTTCTCACTCAATGTAATTCCTTGTCAGTAAAACAGATGACAATGTGGCCTATTTCTTTTGTGCTTTCTAAGAGAAACAATGTCATATGTGACCTTCGACCACAAAACCAGTCACAAGGGTCAATTATCTGAAAGCAAACTTTAAAGTCCCAAATGAAGTCCTTAGCAACACATAATAATAATGATAAATAATTTTTAAGGAAATGTACAAAATCCCTTTATGGAACATGATATTTACTTAATATCCTAATGATTTTTGGCATAGTTTTGGCGATTACTACAAATATACCTGTGCGACTTATGACTGGTTTTGTTGTCCAGGGTCACATATGGGTTTGAAACAATAGGAAAGTATCATTGTTTTAGGTGAGATGTCGTTCAATAGGGGCACTATTGAAATAGACATTTCTTGTTACTCTCTTTGCTGTCATTTTAGCAGCATATGGAACAAAGAGTGTAAAGAAATAATGGATGTAGTGTCCATGACGTCACCCATAGGTTTGTGAAGAGCTTTTTTGAAGCTTAAAGTAATCGGTGCCTGCCTACGGCATCTTGGCGCATTTCGAAAATGGGTAAAGAGGCGGGCCATGGGTGAAGCAAAGGTGGCTGGTTGCTGAAACCACACCCGCCTAGCTTGACTCTAGTGACAGCAGTGGCTGTTCCCCATCACTAACGTGGCCACACTCTTAATTATGCAAACTTTAAGGCTTTATATCATTTAAATGGATGAGTAAAAAAATTCACCCCAATCACAGTTGTCATGAAGGGCAAATATTGGCTATATATAGACCAAAAACACTTTTTGTACCAGGCTGTAAACATATAATTTTCTACTGTAAAGTAACATGGGGTTCTATGGGAATTTACTTCCTTTTTCCTAAAAAAAATCCAGATAATACCTACCACCATGTCATCCAAAATGTTGACGTTTTTCTTTGTTCAGTCAAGAAGAAATTATGTTTTTTAAGGAAAACTTTCCTGGGTTTTTCTCATTGTAATGGACTTTAATGGACCCCAACACTTAACAGTTTTAATGCAGTTTAAAATGGTTTCAAAGGACTCAAACAAGGCATAAGGGTCTTATCTAGCAAAACGATTGTCATTTTTGGCAAGAAAAAAACATGCACTTTTAAACCACAACTTCCCTTCTTCCTCCGGCTGTGTGACAAGCCAGCGAGACCTCACATAATTGCGTAATGACGTAGAAAGGTCACGTGTTACATATATGAAACGTACATTTGCGGACCAATTGAAATAATGAACTGACACAAAGACAATAATTAGTATCATTCGACATACAACAACGTCGGAACGGTCCTCTTTCGACACACTTGTAAACACTGGGGCGTAGTTTTGATACGTCATCCGTGACCTCGTGATGTGATGACGTACAGTATTACGTGAGGTCGCACTGGCACGACACAGGATCGGAGGATAAAGAGAAGTTGTGGTTTAAAAGTGCATATTTTTAATTTTTCTTGCCAAAAATGACAATCATTTCGCTAGATAAAACCCTTATGCCTCGTTTGAGATCATTTAAAGTCCTTTGAAACTGCAATTTTAAACTGCATTAAAACTGTTTAGTGTTGGGGTCCATTAAAGTCCATTAAAATGAGAAAAACATAATTTCTTCTCAACTGAACAAAGAAAGACATCAACATTTTGGATGACATTGTGGTGAGTAAATTGTCTAGAATTTTTTTTTTTTTTTAAAGAAAATTGACTAATCCTTTAAGTCACTTCATCCGAGAGATCGGAAGGTTGCCCCTCGGTATAGACCTGCTGTTACTTTATTAAGCATAGTACTTGTGGTTTCTAAAATTATGTTTGCAACAAATTGGAGCTGACAAAACCTTTTCAGTTTGGAGTTGACTAAAGGTTAGAGGAAGATCAGAGAGGCTGTGTGGTTTGTTATTGAATCTAGTACAAGGATATGACAGGATCCCAGGACACAGTATGCGCATGAAATAAGTCACGCTTTTTCTGTGGACATCTTTTATGCCATTCCTTGGGAATGTCAGACTGTAGAAAAAAGTGTTTCCTGGCACTTTCGTGTTTGAAGAGTGGCACAGCTATGATTCACAGAAGATGCTCTGGAGTAAGATTTTCTCTCATCTGCTAGAAGTCATTTAGTCATTCAGTGTGAACGACCTGCTTAACAACAAGGAGGCAGTGTAGCCTCACCAGCTGTCCACACATAGAGACTGGCATATTGAAAATATGGATGGTCCGTATATTCCTAAATGTTTTTTTCTAGGCATGGTTGTCGTGTAGAGAATAAATGTCATGAAAATATTTTCAGGTTACATTTAACCCTTTGACTGAAGGTTAGGGTTAGTATATAAGACACTTCATTATCATTATTATTATCATTATCATTATCACTTCATTTACTTATTATATGTAATTGTTGTGTTTTTATTGTTAACTTAAACTTCCATGTAATTATTTTCATTACTGCAAGACATGTTTTTTATTTTTTTATTATAGGCATAAATAAAAGGTAGTGCTATTACGGCATAAAATACCTTAATTATTACAGTAATGAGAATGAGATTTGCTTTAAATTATCGCAAGTGGGTGTTGAATGGGGAATGCATTATTGTCAGCAAGGTAATATCAAAGTGCATCCAAAAATCTTAATTCTTCCCTAAACATACTTATAAGATTTTTATTTTATTTTAGGGGTATATTATAACCTAGACATGTTGGACATCTAGACTAGTTTTGTGAGATTCAACCAGAATTTTTGCAAAGGACATATATGTGTCTACATCACTGGCAGTATTTTGATATGTATTCTGCAAAATCAGATTAGTCTCCTTTCATTCCTCTGTTAAATCTCCAGCTCTGAGTCAATTCCCACCACACGCGTGCACGCACACACACACACACACACACACACACACACACACACACACACACACACACACACACACACACACACACACACACACACACACACACACACACACACACACACTTGTCTCTCTACATCCATGTTGCCAAGGGTAACAGTGGTGAAACACACACAGACGTCATGCAGGGAAAAACGGGGAGGGGATGTGAAACACACAATGCAGTGTTTCAGTATGACACAATCCAGATCACATGCCGTATTGTAGTGGCGTGATGCTGAATTTGCATACTGACAGTCAGAAATTAGTTGAGGGGTATCCTGTCATTAGGTGAGCGTGAAATTCCTTCTGTCACAGGGATATCTGCATCGTTCTCACTGTGACTGAAGTAATGACTGCATTGTGACACGTTTGAACCTTGGATGCGCCAGCAGCGCACAGGGTAATTCAGTGAAGGTGACAGATTTGATCAGGTTGCACTTTTTTCTCTCCGTTTTGTGGGCATCATTTTACACTGTGTTTTTGTGTACTGTACTGGATAGTACATAGAAGATTGACAAATCAGTACTAGGGTCGCTAAAAATTGGTGTCCTTGTCCTTCATCTAATGAGCTGAAATCCAGAGGCACAGTAAAGCCGGGGGACAACATCTCATCAGCACACAAGTACCTCACACACAGACACACACACAAACACGCACACACTAATAACTTTGGTCACTTAGAGACAGATGGTATTTTATAATATGAAGAGATTTAATTGGAGTGCAGTTAATATTTCAAAATGTACTGGTGTGAAGTACAATTAATAATTATACAAGTAAACGATTACTGTGAAGCCCTGCTAAAGATTTTGACATGTCTCTCATGGCTAAGAATAATACATCAATTGTGCTTGTGTGTTCATGACATAACTATGGAGTTGAGTGACTTTTATGTTTCTTTAAGATTTGAAGTTATACATCTGTGAACTATAAAATAGCACGATATACTCAGTACTTCTTTATTCAGTAAATAGGCCAAAAAAATTATTGATTCTGTGCTACATTGTTCAGATAAATGCTCTCTAGAATGAAAATGTCCCTTAGCTCTACTGAATAGCAAATTATGATCTAACTAAAAGCTATTTAATAAAAACAGAGAGCAAGCCGTTGTCATGGTCCCAGTCTCAGTCTTCCTGTAACCACTTAATTCTTTGGCTGCGTCCAAAACTCTAAATTGCTGCCTGCTGAGGCACCATTCCAAGGCAGAAAGGCATCAAGGCATGTCCGAATCCAATGTTAGGTTTACTTCCTGACTCCTGACATACCTCCATCGTCCTTTCCACTGATATATATAAATGATTGGATTGGGCATGACGTCACAATAGTGAAGCCACCGCGCGCGCCATGTTGGTATGCCCAAGCATTTTATTAAATCAATGGACGTTATCAGATTTTAATGAAAAAACATCACTTTACTAGTCTTCGTTTTTATATCTGAAGTTACCCTGTACATTATTACAACGCAAAGGTCCTATGCACGTACATAGTTATTTACTGAAAGTTGTACATTTGGCTTTTTAATCATTTATTATACACTCATCTTTATAGGGCTTGGGCGCCGCATTGCATTCAGGGACATGGCGGCCATGTTGATGGCCTTGCGAATGTAAACATACAGCAAGTCGAACGAGGAGAAGCAGCAAAGTTGGGAAAATTAAAAGAAAGAAAAAAGATCAAATTAAGACAGTACAGCAGTCCGAGTAGCAGTAAAGGAGGCAATCAACATGGCCGCCACGACAAGTAATGACATCACGACGTTCAAGCCCTATTACAGTATCAGATTAGCAGACAGACCGCAGCATATTTAGTATTAATGACAAACGTGCTCATTCTGAAATCGAAATGAATAAATAATGCTTTGTACTGTATGTGCATGCAATAATTTGCTGGTTTTGTAATTATGTTATCTAAACTTACAAGTTACCTACACTTATTTAGGGAAATAACCAAAATAACGCTGACCGTGTAGCTGAATGTCAAAAAAAACTTTATATATACCTGTGTCATTAACAGAACGGACACACTCACCTTAATGTTTTTTTTATAAATCCATTATCCTGCCAGATTAAAACACAAACATTGCAAATAAATCCAGAATGAACAATTAATTTACGTACACATATCCTAAAAATTAATCTTGCGTGACTGATAGCTCTAAAGCGGGTGAATTTAGATCATGATTTTGAATAGAAGTCAATGACGCCCTCTGCTGGTTGGGTATACCAAGATGGCCGCTTGAACTATGCGCTGGCTTCACCTCACGCTGTTACGTTAAGCGTTCTATGCGCAATCCAGTCATTTATATAGATCAGTGGTCCTGTCCCACAATTCTGTACGTGTGTGTGCACGGGGAATGTGATGTTCGAAAAAATAAAATAGCGGCCAAGATAGCGGCTGGAGCACAAATTTAGTGATTTGATCATAAACTAGTGCATGGCATTATAAAGCGTGCGTGCGCATAAAACGGGGCTGGAAATGTGCATACGCCATTTCCCACGCAAAGGTTGTGATCTATAAAAAACAAACTTGACGGGAGAATGGGCTTGCATGGTGGGATCTGAGGATGATTCATGTATGCACACTTGCAGGTGATTTGGGATTCATAAAGAGAACATTGCTTTATTAATGTTACTTAAGTCTTAATATGTTCTAGCGTATGCCATTTTTGGCCTTTGTGCGTACGTAGACTTTTAGTAAGGATACTAACAATGAGACCCTTGATCTCTGCTTCATTTCAGTTTGCAGACTGTCAAAAAGCTGAACAATAAATTATTGTTACAATGACATGCGTGTGCTCACTAAACTCTCAGAAATAAGATAGTCAAAGTTGTCACTGGGGTGGTACCTTTCAAAAAGGTCCTAATATGGGACATATTTGTACCTTTGAGATACCAGTACGTACTTCTAGGTACCAATATGCAACTTTTAGGTACAGTGTCAACTTTTGTATCTTCTTGTACCTTTACGTACCTTGTACCTTACGGCATTGTATCTGCCTTTTGTTAATGCAGGACACATTCCGAAAATGTCATGGCAATTTTAGGTCCCCTTTTACGGAAACAATTACGGGACGTTTTTGCATTCACACAGACTGCACACTTGGAATGCTTTGGGAATTTTTTGGGATCAGTATGCTCTGTGAAAGGACAAAGGGGTTTAAGAAATGTCAACACAGGGCAAAACTGCACAGTGGATGGTGAGCAGGGTTTGCTCATACAGCATTTTTAGGTGGTGTGTCATAACCAGAAAGACTGTTCAGTCATCCATTAGATCCCATACAGCACAATATCCATAAAATGATTCTGTGCACTGTGAACTGTTCACAACCAAATTATAGGTTTTCTGCACAGTCACTGCTCTACATGTCCATTACGCTATTTTTGTTTGTCTTTTTGACTTGTAAGTTAATTCTTTCTGATCTTCAGAGCGAGGTGCTCTTTGTGATAACAGCGTCTGTAGTGCAGATATGATTAGTCACTGGTAACAAAGTGAAACACTATTTTTGGCTCAGAGAAGGAGTTTGAAACACTCACTGAGGTCATGATTGAAGAACATGGAGATAAATACTTGAAGTACATACTTATTTATAACTGAAGTTTGCTGTAAAACTGCTTATGTTCTGTTGGTGCTTACCAGTTCCTATTTTGAATTAAGTTTCTTGATGAATAAGTATAAATGTAAGCACTGTGAATGTCCATTTGGTTTAATACATAAAGACGTCACATATTCAGGATTTCTTGTGTGAAATAGTATAGGTGTTGTTATTTGTATCAGACTTTAAAGGGACACAGACCCTTGATTTTTACCGTTTTGGAATCCATTCAGCCGATCTCCAGGGCTGGCGGTACCACCTTTAGCATATCTTTTATGCTTAGCATAATGCACTGAATCTGATTAGACCATTAGCATCGCGCTCAAAAATACCCAAAGAGTTCGAGATTGTGCAGGCACAATGATATTACTTAACGGCCGGAAATAGTCCCCTTGGTTACTTACAATAGCAGGGGCCTATTTTCGGGCGCTGCGTAATATCATTTCGCATGCTGCAGCCAAAAACTTCAGAAATTGATTAGCGCGAGAAAAACTCGAGACAGCTAAACTCGACAGAGAACTTCCCTGCGCCTCGTCCATTAATTGTATATAGCAGGAAAAGCTATCAGTCTCTTAGAAATACAAGGTGTCAGTGTGTAAACTGACTGAAATGCATGTATCTCACAATGAATGCGTGAGACTTGAGAGCCCTGCGAATGTACTGATGTTTCTCCACGATTAACTTGTCCTTTACAGACATTGCAGATTTCGAAATGCTTTTACACAAAAGACATGTTTGCGAATAATAAAAATGTAGTCTGTGCACGCGGGTGGACTTCCGGAAAAATCGGCCGAAGAAATACAAAAAACGTCCGGTTGCCGATCACGCAAAAACCGGCCGGTTCAGATCTCTGGCCGGTCAACCGGTGCATCCCTAATTTTTAATGGGACATGCGATTAATTGTTGCAGCCCTACTCTTTGGTTATTTTTGAGCGTGATGCTAATGATCTAAATAGATTCAATTGATTATGCTAAGCTATGCTAAAAGAGGTACCGCCAGTCCCAGAGATTGGCTGAATGGATTCCAAAATGGTAAAAATCAAATAAACCCATGCTGGGTTGTTGTTAACCCAACCATGAGTTAAAACAACTCTACAATTTCTTGAAACAACCCAGCATAGGTTTATTTATTGGTTACAAAGCAAAATATCTTGCTACGAGTTAATCAGAACAAAGAAATGTATACAGGCTTGTAATACCATGAGAGTGAGTAAATAATGAGAGAATTTGAATTTTTAGGTGAACTATCCCTTTAATAACAGCTGGCAAACCTACAGCATTCATGTACACAGACAGATGCGAAACACTAACACGTCAAGCATGGTAAACACGCCTCTTTAAAATACCCAAGAGGGCTTTTTTTTAAAGGATCCTAATGTCCTACATAGACATGTTGTTTTTTATCATATAAGCCCAGGAAAACAAAGTCAGTTGCAGTCAGCAGGGGTAGTATGATGTAGTGGTTATTGATTTGGGCTAGTAACTTAAAGGTTATAGGTTTAAATCCAGTGAATGTGATTTATACATTTTTACACATTTTCTTGTACAAACAATGTTGCATTTAGGGTTTCATTCGTTCACAGCAACACAACAATGTGGGTAAAGTGGTATAAGTGACAACAGAAAGATGTTTATACAACCTACATTTTATGATACAATCAGCCACCATGGATTTAAAAAGAAATCTAAACTGGGAGGAAGAAGCTTTACTGCTCACCCTCAAACATTTCAAAAACATTCTTCCTCTCTTCAAAGATTTGCTTACATCTCTGTCTCCTCAGTGCCATCACAAGCCCCTACTGGCAACTTCTAACCACTTGAGTGACCTCTTGAGCGGTCTTAAATAACTGGGAGAGTAAAACCTCATTCACACAGCACTTTGGTCCCAGAAAATACCCGTAAAATTGGCAGACAAGCTTCCGTGTGAACGCAAACACGTCCCGTAAAGTGTAAATGAAATGCAAAACAATGCCGTAAGGGACGTGTCGTAGTGAGGATGCGCGTGTCTTGGCAACAGGAAGTTATGGTTCAGCTCTTTAAAACGAGGGGTTTACATGCAGATTAACATTCACGACAAGAAATGTCTGCAAACCGGTCTGAAGCAGATATCAGGAAGTTCTTCACTCTCCTTGCTGAGTCGGAGATCATTCAGCAACATAAACGAATAGATGATCTTAATGTCAATTTCATCTACACTCCATGTACTTATGTTGTCTGATGGTTTCCTATGTTTATTACTTGGAAAAATGCTTATTTGTTTATGTATCTTAATTCTTTTATGATTGCAATAAAAAAAAAAACATTAAAGAATAGCATGTCACACCGTCTCATGAGCGTATAATAAAGAAAAATGCCCGTGCGTCATTGCAACAAGAAATAATGCACACTTACCTGCACACTTGCATTCACAATGAGAAATGTCTGCAAACAGGACTGAAGGGAGCTTGTCAAATATCCACTCTGAAGCTGAGATCATTTACCAGCATACTAGAACGGCGCGCTACACGCTCCTTTATAGTCTTATCATAAACAAAAATGCACACGAGTGGAAAATTTCACAATTTCTCCGCACTCTAAAATGGCACTTTGAGAAGCCTGATAAATATTGCCCTGAGCACAGTTTGAGACATTACATTTAAAATTATGTCTCTACAAGAGGAGACACATGTAAAATTGTCTCTCACAAGTAATATCTCAGAAAACTTATTAGATAATATTAAGATATCAAAGAGGTATCACTTTTTTTTAAAGAGTTCTTTGCAGTGATGCCATAGAGAGCCACATTTCATTAAAGAAAAATTTGTTTCTAACCTTTATATAGACGATTACATCTGACACATGCGCGTTGTCACGGCTACGCGCCTAGCTCACATAAACACAACGTTTCTGCTCATCTCATGTTAATCTTGATTACCTATAGAGTAGTATTACATCCTTCATATCTCTGAATAGTCTTTAGTTTTAACAGGTTTATAAAAGACAGATCAGCTCTAGCGATTGTTTCGGGAAAACCATGAGATTTCGAAGGTGTCCAGTGGGAGGAGAGTCATGAGCAAGCAATACACACAAAACAATATTTTTCATCATTTCTGGATAATTTATGATTCACTACATGTTCTTGCCATTTACATAATATGCAATTATAAACCGATTGCCAGCAAAACACAGAATAACTCAGCTGCTATCTCGGAGAAACAAACTATATCCATTGTTTCCATAAGGCCTGCTTACTTGGAAAGCTGAACAAGGCTTTCTTCTCCTTACATCCAAAAACACACTTCTTCTTTTGTGCCATTGTTGATTCTTGATATAAAACAAAGCTGTCGCGTGCATTGATGCATGTGACTTCTACTCAGGGGAACAATGCTAATGCTAATCCTCATTCTCACTCTGATTTTTGTGGGCGTGCCTTTTTGGGGAAAGTGCCCATAAAAGGAATATGGGGTCACTGATATGTAACGGGTACCCATGTTATTTTATCGGTCCGGCTAGTGGCTAAACTGACCTCTGGAACAAATAGCTTGTTGAAAATTAAAATTATAATATGAGGGTAGACGGCGAGCATGGATTACTAAGTGAAGAGAGGTTTGACAGCCAGGCAAGAATTCAAGGATATGTAGCTAACATTGTATACATTAATTTTACATTAGCTAAGTGTTGTGTGATTTGAACTAAGGTAATTTGCTTGTTATCAGAAATAATCTTTTCTAGAGAGACTCTGTTGTTATTCATTCATCGCAGAAGTATACCGAAAGTTACGTTTGGGCCACAAAAGCCTTTTGTTCAAAAGAAAGCATCTGTGGATCCATATAATCTAACAAGAATATACCTTTAGGGTGCATCACTAGTAAAATATGTATATAGCTGAATAAGCTTGGCAGCACAACGTCTAGCTAATATTAGTATTTTATAACATATTTAGCGCAGTTGCTTTGTGATTAAGGCATAAGGTTTCCCATATACACACATTTTTATCTTTAGACACACACACACATCATAAATGAACTCTTGGAAGTACATATGAGAACATGAGGAAACAAGAAGAGAAAAGAAATGGCTTTTGGCAGCAGTGGTGTCAGACACCACAAACTGCCTCTTACCACATACTGTTTTTCTCTCTCACACACACAAATCCAACAGCTCTTTAGCGAAGTGGTGGCTTGCATTCAGCAGTTAGCATAGAGCTGCAGATCGACAGCTCACTCTCTCCTCCCACCCTCCCTCGCTGTCTCTCTTACTCCCTCCTCTCTCCCCACCAAACCATCACAGCTCGGCAGTCGTCCTGACAGGAGCACGCACTCTTTCTTTCTTCGGCTCCTTCACCGTTTTAGTGCGCTCACTCTTTATTACACTAGGTAGCCTGCGTGGGGTCCACAGCGACCTGCAGGGTTCGTCCACTCATCTTTCCTCTCCCTGTCCCCGGGGAGTTCACCGGCGGATTAGTGGACGTTTTTCTTTTTGACCCCAACAGCGGGAGAAGGACCGGAGAAGCGTGAGGATGGCCCAGCAAGCGGCCGTGGGCCACCAGGACACGCTAGCAGTGCCGCCTATGCCCAAGCATGTTGGGTTAAATGAGGACCTGGTGAAGATCCTGAGGGAGAACCTCCTGCAGCAGGAGCGACCACGGGGGCACCGGCGCTCGCCCTCGTCAATCTCGCCCAGGCTGTCGCCAAGGAACTCTCCGCGGCTCCTCCGACGGATGCTCCTTAACAACAACATCCACAAGCAGAGGCGTTTCACGGTGGCACACACCTGGTAGGACCCTGGATGCTGTTTTTTACTTCTCAGTTGATATGACTAGGAATCCCATCTTTATAGAAAAAGTTTTGTTTTGACTAAAATGGTGTGAGAGTGACTTGTATATGTCTTTTTGAATGATGATGTTTCTGCTGCATGGTAAATGCCGTCAATGAAGAGAAAGCTTTTCTGTCCCCAGGGTGGAATGCTTTTTTGTATGTGCAGGTAAACAATTATTAACGTGCATGTTTCCCTTTGATATTACCGATTTTTCCATAACACCTGGCAGATGCTCTCTGCCTATACTGAATAAATCATATTTGCATAAATGCTCTTTCAAGCTTTACCCCAAGGGCCAACCGTAGAGCAGTGGGAGAATTTTATATTTCGCTTCTATTCATCCTTAAATCTCCTTATCTCCCACATTCCTGCCAGTGGAAATGATGTAGATAATTGTTTGCTCATTGTTAAATGTGTCAGATTATTGGGCTCCGGGGTGGATTTTTCTTTGGCAAATGTTAAAATTTTTAATTTCACACTTCTTTCCTTTCGCCTGCTCGCTATCCGGATTACTGTCACCCTGTTTCCAACACAAATTTCAGTTGTGTTCTTATCTCATTTCTTTTCCTCGTTCCATATGCAAAACTATGCATTAAAGTCCTTTGTCATTTTTAATGTACATGTACAATGCTTTTGTCACGTGTTGTATCGATCACTCCTCTCAAGATGATTTCTCTGCAGTGAAATGCTCAAATCTTTCTTGAGAGCTTTAAAATTGATGCTCTCATTCTTGAACCATCAGCTTGTTTGGATATGAAACGGCTTTCAGAGAATATCGTCATTTCGAACCACAGGAGGTGTAATCACGGTGTCACAATCTGCACTCATTACACCTTCTGTAAGTGTAGACCATTTTGCCCTACACATTTGCCCTCTGCCATGATGGCGAGATTACACGGTTGAAACATATGCAAACATAATGGCGCAGTGATAACGTGCATACCTAAAATCCACATCAAATATTGTTGAGCATAATAAATACCCTCTTTATATTTGCATTTACTTGCCTACTGCTCATGAACTGCTTATTGTTTCTTGAATTTCTGCTCTCAAGACATCTGAAAATCTCTGCAGTGTTTTACATGTGATTAATTGGCCCACATCTTAAAGGTGCGGGTGCTGTTTTCCTTAAAGGGTTGAATAGACTAATCTTGCATTGCTCTATTGTTAAACAGCTGCTGGATTCGAATGCTTTTTTAACACCGTTATTTCGCCTCTACACAGGAAAATAGTGCTATCAATCATGGGAAATAGAGCCCTGGGTTTCAGCTGCCCTGGAGATCTCAAGGATCAGCTCAGATCGAAATCTCTTATACAGTTGATGTGTCTTGCTTGTAACAGCAGATGGTTAGGCTGAATTAAGCAATTTATTCCTTATTAGAAAACGCTGTTTATCCTAATGAACATATTTTTCAGTTAAGATTTCTTGTGAAACGTGCCAGAGATGAGCATGCATTAAAATGTTGTTATTTTCTTAGACTTTGTCAGTTCAGGTGTCTAATACAGTAGTTGACGTCAATTGTTTGTTTGTCCAATCAGATTCTATAAAATTTTGGTGCAAATGAATCTATCACTTGGTAAATGCGAACCGATTTAGGCACTAAGTAAAAGCAGCATAAAATTGTTCCTCAAAGTAAAATTTGGGATCTGAAGCAAAACCATTTGACGCAGCACACAGCGGGTTTCGGAATTGTTGATTCAGAATCGTTTGGGAAGGGGCTGCTTTACATTGTATGAGTTTGGACACCTGCTGTGATAAAATAGGCACTTCACAGTCATGGTGCGAGTCTGAAAAAATGAGAGAATGCAACGTTTACAGCATTCCTCAAGTCAGTGTCGCTTTATTATATCTCCTTTCACAAACTCGAGATATTTTCACAAATGTACCACGCAGATCATCAGAACCACTGCATGCATGCTGTGCGCTCGTTTTCTCGCTCTCTCCCTCGTGTTGAAGCACAGTCATACACATGCTTGCACGGAAACACATAAAAACAAACACGCAGAAGTACACACAGTCACGATTCCATCACAGCTCGTTCTCTCCCGCTTGCCTGTGCCGTGAGTTACCTCGGTAATAAGTCAGGAAAAAAGGTTTGCGAGATTTCCTTAGGCCTTGAACTAAAGAATGCAAGGGGTGGTGTAAGAGAGGCATTGTAGGCTGGGAAGAAAGGATGGGGCAGGACCCAGATCAAGCTCTTTGCCATCGTTCCTGCATGCCCAGAGCAGGTTGAAAGGCGGATGACCTTCTTCAAGGCCTGTGACACCGACTGTTTGCAGAACTGATCCACAAGCAGTCTCAATCACAGCCCACAGTTCCCTCACCACCATACTTAGCACTTGCCACAAAACTGCTAAGCATCGGGCCGGGTGCAATCTGATTGGTTGATTTTAAGGAAGAACTGTGGGGGTTTTTGTATAAGTGCTAACATTGACAGCTATGTTTTTTTCCACTGATTTGTATAGATTATAAGGTATTTCACACCAAAACATCATGTTAAAACTAAATAAACCGTTATTGGTCACTTTAAACGTCAGTCATAGGTTCTCTGGGTGCTGTTCTTTGTCAAAGCCATTTACATTACATTAAGCCATTTAGACAGTGGCAGCTCGTGACTGCTCATCTGAGGGGTGCTAATTCAAAATAAGTGTTCGGAGTGTCATGTGTGTTGCTTGCGTTTTTAAAATATGTGTTTGTTGCATCATGTGAACCATGTGCGTCACGTGTTTTGTCAAAATAAGTGCCTGCTGCACACGCGTCAAAACCTTTTATGATAAAAGAGATGCTCACGTTCACAAAATACACGCAAGACACTCCCTTAACAGTAAACTCTGATTACGAATGAGATTATGCGAGTATCTTGCAAACGTGAGTGTCTCTTTTATCATAAACCATTTAGACGCGTATGCAGCAGGCACTTATTTTAACAAGACATGCAGGTTCTCTCGATGCGCAGAACACATATTTTGAAAAGAGGAACCACACACATGACGGGCTACATACATGTTGTGACGAACTTTGCATCGAGCGCCCTCGAAAAAGAAGTCAGAAGATGTTTTTATCCACAAATGTGAGGAAATACAAGAGCATCTTATGCAGAATTAGATGCAGGCATGGACAAATTACTTATCCATAAACCCCCCTCCAAAACCCCTGTACCACCACCGCAGTGCGCCACACATTGATTTTTATGTCCATTTTATAATCTTGTTTTATCTAAGGGACTTACTGAAATTACTGTTGGATTTCACAGGAGCAGAGAGAAATGGTATGAGGGTGAGTGTGTATCAGGCTGTGGAGAAAGTTTAAAAAGTGCTGGAGAGGCAGGAAAGATGGCGTGGGAGGGAATAGGTGGACTTTAGCTGAGGTGCCCGAGTCAAACAACAGTGAGCCGAAAGCAGGAGTACATGCAACAGTGGTGTTTAACAAAAAACATGAGGTAGCCTGATAACATCACTGCAGTGCTCTCTGCCAGGGACCCTGCAGTACAGTGATGTGTGGGAGGGTTGAGCCGTATTCACAGCAGGCCATAACTAGATCAAAGCTATTGTTTTATATGGAGTGATTTTCAGTTAGAGACAATGGAACAACAAAACTCAGACTTTGGTATAGCAGAGATATGCCCGAAAGTGATGTATGTTTTAGGGATGGGCATTCGATTAAATTTTTTTAGTCGATTGTCGGGAGAATTAACGATCGACTATCGATTAATCATTAATATTTTTATAATGAAAAAATAATTATTTAACTTTTATAATTAAAAAATGTTGAATACAAAAACACAGCGTGTTTCCCTCCATGAGACCTTTATTACAAGATCAACTTGTGGCAGACAGTTAAACTACATTTAGTTAGACATACGGAACATATATGCGCTTGAATATGCGGTGCTCTAAAGCAGCGGAACCTGCAGCTGCGAGCCGCATTCTTAAACAAAGACCTCATTTGTTCCAAAAATCATGACCTCTTCATGATTATTTTTTTGAAATCAAAACGGAAGGTCAAAGATAACGGAGTATGGTGTCAAATATTGCACCCTGGTGGTAAAATGTTGAATTGCTGCCACACAGTGAAATTCATTTAATTGCTTCAAGACCCACGCTACGCTAGGCAACGCAACCTGCATTAGATAAAAAAAAGTATTCGATTAATCAATAACAAATTAACGTCATCGACTAAATTCTTAACGATCAATTATCGATCGTCGATTAATCATGCCCATCCCTAGTATGTTTACTTAATACTGTTTCTTTTTGTGACAGTGTTGCCAGTTGGCCTTAGAGTAAATCACTTACTTTTGTCCACCAATCCAGTAGGTTGTCATAAATTATGTCAAAATTAACAAATAAATAAATGAGTAAACTATTTCCACACCTCCTGATACTATAATGTCTCTGCGATCTCACAGTCTGACGATAGAACGATGTTAAAGGTAAGGTTTCACATTTTGAAAAATGCTAACGGTAGCCGCCTAGCAATGAAATCACGATCCCACCCTCCAGTCAAATCGCCATCCAAAGTCACGCCTCTTTCAAAACACATGAACACGCACAGATCAGACGGTAACATCTCATTTCTCATTCACAAGTGAGAAAATTTAGCAGTACAAAGTGAATAACATTTCCAAAATAACCAACATAAACAACTGGTTTGCATCAGAATTTGTTAAAGCACACTTTCGGTTGTGTAGACGTAGTAACTATATCGTTACGCTAATCCGTAAACGAACACAAATTTCATAAGCAACACAATGTTTCATCAAAGTAGAAAATCTGAATCCATATCAATACAAACATATCGCGTACCTAACATACCAAAATAAACAGTGCAATGACCCTTTCAGACCCTTTGCCTCCTGCAGCTGTTTGCATCTCGTGGTAAAGCAGTAAAGTTACCGATGTTAATTTGGGTTTTTGTTCTTTGCTGATCCAGGCAGTTTTTGCTGTTGTTGTTATAAAACATGTCTTTCGTTTTGTGGCTCCTGTATAGGTTGTCAATTCAGCAGAAAAGTTTGCTATTGTCCCTGTTTACAGACAGGAGGTGAGCGCACGTGAATGCGCTGATGACGAATGGGGTCTGCGTGGACTAGCTACGCGGTGGGCATTCAAATTATGCTTACATATGAGGTACAAAAAAGGCAACGTCCGTTCGGACCGAAATCTATGATTGGTTGAAAATTTTTTGGTTCTACGCCTTTCACAGATGACATAAATTTCTACAAATACTTGCTATCAGAATGTGAGGAGACTTTTAACCAGCATAACTAAAAATGTTTCAGGATCAAATGTGTTACCCTACCTTTAATGGGGCATATCGTGCAACACTAGGGGACATACAAGCTTTACTGTCTGTGTCTGTGTGGGTAGTGTCCAGGGGCCGGATTCACGAAAATATTCTCAAGACAAAAAATAAGAAAGTTCTTACGATAAATTATAAGAAGTTTGTAAGAATGTTCCTAAGTGCAATTCTTGAACATTTCTTAAGAAGTTCTCAAATATTTACTTAAGAACATCTTACATTTTTGTCTTAAGAATTAAATGATAAATTATTCAACCCTGCTAATAAGGTAACAATACACTTATCTGTCCATTTATCTTTTTACCACCTTGCAGTAACCCGATATATACTACATAAATTAGTGATGTGTTAAGACTATAGAAGATGCTATGCTGTTGTAACAGAGGTCAGCTAGTGTATGAAGGCGGTGCGATGAGTAAATATTATTCCCTAATCTCCCAATCGGTCCGTCATGCGGGTGGAGCGATCTGAGGGCTTTTTTGAGGACTGATAGTTTTGAGAAAGAAAATATCATGTGTAGATGTGTATTTATTTTTTGAATGTCTGCCCGTTACCCAATTAAAAAACTTGAAGAGTTTCGTTGCAAAAGAGTTTCAAGTTTCGAGTGGTTTAATTTTTCAGAAATCTCGTTTTTTGGTTGTGCATTCCAATTAATATCAATTTAACTGCAGTTGGTTTGTTTTGATTTAAACCTTCATAACTTAAAAAATACAGCTAAGTAGCACCATAAAACAAAATAATAACATGATAACATAATAATAAACATGTTTTGACAAAAATGATAAAAATGGATTTATTTCGTTTTGCAACGAAACTCTTCACTTGCTTGTTTTTGGAATTATTCCATGCTATTTATAAATGCAGACATGCATATTTTCAGCATGTTTTATGCTGTTTATGTTGTTTTTTTAACAGTGATTTGCTGAGTTAAAAAGTGCACCTATTTCATTGCTTAAAACAACGTTATTTTGTGTATTTGGTATAATACAATGTGCTTGCGTGGTTTATGGTAATTAAAACACATTATTTTCCACGTACCGTACATTTTTGTAGCTCCAGATATACCGCTTTCCTCAAACACATTGATTTTGTACACAACTCATCGATCTGAGAAGCGCTGTGTCCCTGATAGGCCAGCTAATTTGTATGTTGTGACTGGCCTGAATACCTCTGACGTCAGGCGGAAATGTGACGCTCCTTACCATGTTTGAAGGATTTGCGCACAATGCAATGCTGACAGGAGTTAACTTACAGGCTGTGAGTCAAAAGCAGGGGAATTATGATAATGTCGGTCTTGTCTACATCAACAGGACCAGGAAGTAAACTGTTGACTACAATTTGTGTGTTTGTTGTAGTCCATTAATAGAGATTTACGTTGGAAACGCTAACTCTCGTCATCGTTTAATTTTATGTACCACTACCTTTTGCATATTGCTAACATGTACAAATACACACCAAAGGAAATGTAAAATTGTGAATCAGACCATAGTTGCTCTTAAAAAAAAAGTAAAAATTGTTTATATAATTCCTCAAAAATAGATCTCGAGACCCCTGTGTTCTGTACCGTATTTGAAGTGCAAACACAGTATGACGGTAGATCTATGCACTGTAGTCTAGTACATGTCCAGTAGACTATTTTAAACATTCAGTAAAGATATCACACATTTCTGTAATTAAATATTCCTTCAAAGATGTGTGAAAGTGAAACTCTATCTGTACACAATGTCACATTTGACGGAAGTGTGGCAATTGGTGGTTGTTACTTTGATTTGCAAGCGTGATCGTGCCCTAATCATTTCACACATCTGCAGTGTACAGCATGTTTATTAACAGTAATTATGCAAATTACTCTTGCTTAATTTTCCCTTCTCCCTCCACCAAGGTGTAATTTTCCCAGTAATGAACAATGAGTAAAGTTAGATTCAAGCAATGGAAACACGAAATTAAACCTCCTGTAAATGATTAATTTATTAACTTGCAGACCAATAATTTAAGATTAAATGGAATTACAGATCCTGAATAAACTGAACCGGATGAACGACACTCAGAGAGCAGGTCTGTTTTCATGGTCAAACCATAACAACTCTCCATTTTTTGTGAGTCGCAGTTCACCTCTTTGTGCTTAAAAGATCCTTGAACTGTATTTTCAGGTTCGATTTTCAGGCTGGTTATCACAAGCCAAAGGTCTCTCGGAGGTGCTGCGAGGCTTTGTGCGTGAATTTAAGCTTGGCACGAGGTTGAGGTGCAAAGAGCCGCCTGAATGGACTGAATGAATGTGGGAAGGGAAAGGAAGGGATTTGGCAGCCCAGATGCTCTGCTGTGCTTTCAAAGCTTTTTAGAGAACTGATTAAACCGTTGTATAATGAGCTGCAGTGTCCCTCCACTCTTTCGCTTCTTTGTTCTCTTCATTTCAGAAATGAAAAGGAAGGCTTTGATTGAAACCAACCTATCCTTTGGTCCTCTAACTGCTAAAGGTTCTCCTTATTTATCCCTGTGCACCAAGCGCACCTGAACAGAGCTGCTGATATGAAGGTTAATTTTTGTTTGAAATGGAAATTATGCATAATGAATCGAGGCTTTTTGGTCATCATTCCAGAATGGTATCCTGGTATCTTGTGTGTAGTTGTTGCATTTGGTTTTTTATCTTACGACAAACTCATATCAAACTTAATACATTATCATGTACACCAACAGACAAAGAGGGTTATCCTTTTAATCCACATTCATTTTTTAGTTAGTTGATTGGCTGTTCCGGCAGACATCTCTGTTCATTAGTCATATGCGATCTTCGAGAAATGATTTGCCTGCGGTATTAATTCATCTCTATGCTCCTCTACACAACCGTCTCAGGAACATTAAATTGTGATTTTACCCTGCAACGTACAGTATGAATTTACATTACCAGCCATTCAGTTAGGATGTAATACTAAGAAATGCACTTACTCAGCCATATTCTTGAGAGGACTGGAAATCTTATCACATTAGTTATTCATCTCATGACCTTTGAAAGATGGTGCCGTAGGACATCTGCTGAATACAGATCACAAACTGCTTATTAATCGTAGCCGAACAATAATAAAATTTTGCAGTTCAAGCTAAACGTGGATGCAACAAGTCCACTGCTGGTTGGTTAACAGTCTCCTCCCTGCTCCCCATCAGGAACCAAAAAAAAAAACAGCAGTGGGGTCAGCTGTGCACTAAGAAGCTCATAAAATTAAAGTTGAGGTGCAATGAAGTTTATTGTCTGGAGCATCAGGTATCAATTGAATAAGAAAAATTCACGGGCTGTGCAGCAGATGAGACCTGTGCCCGTCGCTTCAGTTCGTGCTGTGTCATATATTATGTGGCATTCTGATTCCTCGCTGTGTGGTAGATGACATTTTCAATGGAATATCTTCCACTTCAGCCATTCGATTTTCTCTGAAAACACTCAAAGGCTCATTCCTGGAAATGTTTAGAGATTGATCTTTTTCTTTGGCTATTTTAAACCATAGGGCATTTGCAAGATTAAAAATGAGTTTTGTCTTGTGTGCAGTTCGGTTTTAAAGTGGATGAGCTTGTTTAATATAAAATATTGTTGCTAACACTAAACAGTTCTTTTAGATAAACTAACATTTTTTACTAACATTTGGTTTAAATTTAAAAGTCATTAAAATTAAAAACTAGTATTGTTGTTTTTTCTGTAGATGAGTTATGCGTGCTCTTCATTATTTTTTAAAGTCATGTTCCCTTTTTTCTTTAATCAACAACATTAACATCCCCTCCTTGGAACGACCTCTCTTCACTTCCTGTCATGAGGAAAGGCGTGAGGGCGGGGCTACACTGTAAAAAAATTTTTTTTGTTCAACTTAAAGGGATAGTTTTCCAAAAATGAAAATAATGTCATTAATGACTCACCCTCATGTCGTTCCAAACTCGTAAGACCTCCGTTCATCTTTGTAACACAGTTTAAGGTGTTTTATATTTAGTCCAAGAGCTTGTTGACCCTTCATAAAAAATCTACGTATGGTATACTGTCCATGTCCAGAAAGGTAATAAAAACATCATCAAAGTAGTCCATGTGATATCAGTGGGTCAGTTAGAATGTGTTGAAGCATCGGAAATACATTTTGGTCCAAATAACAAAAATTACAACTTTATTCAGCATTGTCTTCTCTTCCGCGTCTGTTGTGAAGCGCATGTGCGAGACTAAAGTCACGTGACTGCAGTAACGCGGATGACATGTTATCCTCAGACATGTTTGCGAAGGTTTTTTTTAAACTTACAGCGTGCCTCTCCCTCAGGCTGTAAACGAAGCCCGGGTGCAAAAAAAACCAAACAGCTGGGGCGCACCAGATAACACGTCAGCCGCGTTGGACATTATGCAGTCATTTGACTTTAGTCTCGTGGAAAAGAAGACAATGCTATAAAAAGTCATAATTTTTGTTATTTTTGAACCAACAAGCTCTCGGACTAAATAAAAAACATCTTAAACTGTGTTCCGAAGATGAACGGAGGTCTTACGAGTTTGGAACAACATGAGGGAGTTATTTATGACATTATTTTCATTTTTGGATGAACTATCCCCTTAAAAAGTAAGTTACCTGTTTGCCTTATAATTTTGATTTAATTTAACTTAAAAATATTAGTTAACTCCAAAATAAAGGAAAAAATTGCATCAACTAAAATGTTGACATTGAATTAACTAAAATTTTTATGGCAACCAGGTACCTTACCAACGTTTTATTTTTTTACAGTGTTTCAGAGACTTTCTGCCGCAAAAAATTGTGCCGATTAGCAACATGGCACAGCTTCCAACGTTCCAATCAGTTTTCAATTGATGAAATGAAGTCCCGCCTTACATTTTTCTCATTTCAGAAGCCGTTTCACTCCGACATATGTCAGGATACAGAAAAGAAAACAATCGTTACTTCTGTTTTATGGTGACTATAATGTAAAACATTCCTCAAAGCCTGCATTTATAAAAACTATTCGGCAGTGTGAAGATTATTTCGTTTTTTATAGTTATTGCGTTTTTCACATAAGTTGACTTACTGTAGAAACAGTCTATTTTTCCCAGTTGAGTTTTCTCATGATTTGGTTCAAATTGGATCAGGAAGACTCCATGAATATAAAGCATACTGTTTTAGTTCCTGCATTTAGTTTTGCTGAGAGTGGTATTTTTGTGTGATTTGTTCTTATTACCATGTGACTGCTGAGACAAATGTCATTATAATCATATTTAAGCAAAAAGCCAAGTGGAGGACGGAGAACAAGAATCATGCTGTGGAAAATTAGACATGTTCACCTTTCTAGCGCTTCCTCTGCCGAATCATGACCTCTGATGTGAGAGGAGACAACTTGACAGCATCTGTACTTTATAAAATGAGCTTTCCAATTAGGCCAGAAATCTGTGGCTCTGCAGAGGGCTTTTTTATCGACAGCGCTCCATTCGATATTCTCCTGCATCCGATCTCCAGGCATATGTATGTTGTTTCTCAAAAACACAGTGTGTGCATGTGTATAGTATAGTGTCTTTCACAATATTGGATAGTGAACGCAGACAGGCACAGGGTAATTTGATGTGTACCTCCTCATTCTGTGGGCTTATAGGAGTTTAGCTGCCTGCCTGTTTAATATAAATCTGCATGATGTCCATGAAGCTGATCAACTGCTGTCCATGCAGATGTGGATTTGTCTCTCCATCCAAATAGTGGATCATTTTAAGATCCATTTTGGGGAGACACATTTATGTATAATACCTAGTTGCATAGCAGTATGATGAAGACACATAGATTGACTAAGTGGCCATTTGTTCCCTAACTAAAAAGTAAGAGGCTAAAATTGTCTGTAATAAGCTCATGCATTGTGCCAACATAGTATTTTTTGGATCTTGTCTCTGCATAGCTATAAATGTCAGGTGCGTAATGTCTCCCTGTTTGCACACACAAAATTGGCTTTCTGTATTAGCCTTCTGTATACAATGCACACACAGAAATAGATCTGCAGGTTATTTACTTTCTCTGCAGCTAGACTGACACTAATCCTTGGAGAATAGAGACAACATTACTGTCAACCTGCCTGTGTCCTCATGCGTTTTGGTGGAGAAAATGGAGACCTTGTGCTGAAAAATCACAGCTTTTTATGACTGCTGCCCACATGACCGTAGCCAGCTATGAGGCCACCAAGGTCTGGACCTCTGTAAATGTTTCATATAAAAAAAAAATTGAAGTTTCCTGAATGACTAATTAGCCATTACTCATATTGGCATCTGTGTATATAATTAAATTTGGAAAGTTTACTGTATAGTTTAGGATAAAATGACGGAGATTGACTCAAACAGCTGTGAGTGCAGCATTCACAGTGTTGCCAGATCCTATTGTGAAAAATCCTTTTTAGATGTTGGGTTTAATATTTTGGCAATTAATGTGACACTTTGGGAAACGTATAAAGTGAGAATGTGCAGGTTAGTTTTAGTGATGCATTTGATTTTTTTTTCTTTATGGCCTATATCTGGCAATACGCGGTGGCCAGCCCCTAAACAGTTATCAAATGACACTATTTACAGCATGGGCAGGTTATTGCTGACATAATACTACTGTACATTCGATAAGACACGCAATAATCATCATGATTATGTGTGTAAGAAATGCTCTCAACACTAAAATAGCAAAGGTACAAAGATGTAGGACAATTGGGTTTAAATGAGATATGCCAGATATGTAAATATTTGGTATGAAGAAGACTATATTTCATTTAGTTTAGGAGTTGGCATTTCACAAAGTCATGCTAAACACATTCATAACAGCAACAAAGTTCTTGTTTACTGTATATTGCCTAATATTGCTTATTAAAACAATCAATATAATGCTATAATTAGCATGAAAATAAATAAATTATCCACCCTAAGTCAACAGTAAAGTATTAACAAATTGTGATAAAAAATTTAATAAAAAATTGCTTGTTTTATGCACAATTTCACTTAAATGTGATATTTTTTTGTCTAAAACTAGACTTATTTTCTAAGGTCATTTTGCTTATCAAGAAAATCCTTCTTGATTTAAGAATATTTTAGATATTTGTTCTAAAAACAAGACAAAAATACTAAGAAAGTAAGTAATTATTTGCATTGTATGCACTACAAATATACTAATAAAAGGTATAGTTCTACTTTAATAGTACTTTAATGCACCTGAAAAAGTATACAATACCAGTAATAGTTTCTAGAATAGATTTCTAGAGTATTGAAATAAATGGTGTCTTAAAATAGCACAGTTAAGTACACTAAGTTTATCTTAAGAGGTACTAAAGACAATTTTTGGTATATTTATTACAACATTATAGTGCACAAAATAGTACATTTACTAAGTGTACTTAAAGTATTTTAGTGCACTTTTTTCTCGCATTTGTTAACTCTTAACAGCCCTGGACCGCACTACTTTTCAAACCCTGGCTACAGCAAAGGCTGCCCAGCTTATTAAGTGTCATAACTGGGGAATGGCTCTTTTGCCTTGGGGTAAACATGGCACTGGTTATCTTCTAAATTGGTAATAGTTAAAAACAAATTATGGGAATGAAAAGATAACCCAGGATGTTATTGATGCTGCAAAACCTCTTTGGCAATGTAGTCAGCACATGAGTGACATCTGGAAGGAATTGTAATACTTTGATGTTTTTTTTTTGTAGAAACTTACATCAATTAAACAAATATTAGCAATTGAATAAGCTCAGAAGTTCATCACGGGTATAATATAGATAGGCAGTTTGAAGAATATATGCTCAAGATGACAACAGATTAAATCTTGATAGAGAGAACCTTGTTGTGATGTGTGTTAAAGATGAATAAAATGTATATTGAGAGAGATAATATGTCAGATATACAGCTGACAGTTGTGGAAGGGGAACTCACGTTCACTTGTCAGGCAGTGCACCTGCTGATAAAGAAATGCATATTGTATACACTGTAGACATAGCTTTGGATAAAAGTATGTCAAATATGCAAGACCCGATGTGCTAGATAAAAAAAATCAGGAATACACAGATACAGGTGTGAATACCTGGCCACTGTGTATACTGTATCATGTGTGTGGTATATTTTGAATCCCAGTAGTGAATATTATTGTCAGGGTGCGATTTGTGAAAAAATTCGAGGGGGGGATGTTTTTCAAATATTTTTAATTATGAAAATAAATTATGAACCACAGGCTTATATTGATTATTATTGATTATTACAAGTCCTACTTGCACCTGCCCTGAGCCACTTATAACCGCTCTAGATAATATACTCTCAATATAACAACATACAGACTATATATGACTTAGACAAGACGTCAGACTAAGAAAATAGTCTGTTTGATGATGGACTTTTGACCTCTTTTTTGATTTCCTGTGTCATCCTGGGATTTCCCCTCAATTCTAAAGCCCAAGGTATAGTCATCTGTAAGGTCTATGCCATAGGTTATCCGTAGCCTGCGCATAGCTCTGCATAGCCTGATGTGCACCTCGTCCAAAATTTTAACAGCACGTCAGTTCTACACAAACCGCAAGTGCTGTGATTGGTCCACTAGAACCCCTCCTGCCAGGTAAAAAACCCTGCGTCTCAGTATTTCCGTTTGCGACAAAAATCGCTGACAGTAATACTTCATTCCAGATTTTACTGTTGTTTGTTACTTATATAAAATTATCTTTATTCTAGGCTGTTTATACGGCAATTTGATGACCATTTATCATGGGGGGTGAAAAATAATTGGTTCCTGCTAGTGTTGTAGTCAAGACCACCTAAACCAAGACCAAGTCGTGACCAAGACAGGCCGAGACCGAGACAAGACCAAGACTTTAAAGGGTTGAGACCGAGTCGAGACCAAGACCATGACCATTGCAAGTCACTGCATTAAAACACTTATGATAAAATGTGGAATATGCAAATGATTAGCACTTCTTGTCTGTCTGTGTGTGTGCGTGTGTGTGTGTGTGTGTGCGTGTGTGTGTGTGTGTGTGTGTGTGTGTGTGTGTGTGTGTGTGTGTGTGTGTGTGTGTGTGTGTGTGTGTGCGCGTGCGTGTGTGTGTGTGTGTGCCATCAGAGACGTTGATCAAATAATCAAAGGCATTGCAGATAAACCCTAAAGAGCTGAAACCAACTTTAACCATTTAATCTGAACTGTCTTACTATGGCTTGCCATCCACTTAACACAATGCAGGTGTTTTTAGTAATAAAATAAAAAAAAACTGTAATTGGGAGAATCTTAAACAATGCTTAAACAATGCCAACATCATATGCCAAACCTGAATAAACTGCATTAAATAAATGATAAAAAATGAATTTGTGATGTGCCATCAGTTGTGGTCTTGACCGGTCTTGAAATAAAATTCTGAGTCCTCTTTGTCTAAGACCGAGACGAGACCGAGTAAAAATGCAGTCGATTCCAAGACGAGACCAAGACCTTTAAAAAGTGGTCTTGAGACCGGTCTTGAGACTAAGACTGGTCTCGAGAACTACAACACTACTTCCTGCCATCCCCCAGCAAATCCCACCCGTATTATTGTTTTTACATATATTAAGATATTGATTTTGACTTTAAATGAACTTGCAATGTAAAAAAAACATTTGCAATTTATATTACATTTCAGAACCACAACAGATGTCTTGGACAATGAAATAAACCACTGTGTTGCAAAGTCAACATTTGCTCAGAAATTTTTTTGTCTCTTTCCAAGGCACCAGTAGAGAAGTCCAAGACCCCTTTTTTCTCAGGATGTCTATTTATAGAAATTCATTTAGCTCTTGTTTGCAGTACCTTCAAAGAGGAGACTGGATATCACCTGGATTAGTTTTTTTCTTTGCCCTCTCCACAGATTACTGGGTACAGATAACACCTGCATCAACCCGCCATCAATCTAGTGTTGCTATGTGCTTTGTAGAAGTGTTGCACTGACTTGAGCAACCTTCCCTATTGCATTAACTCCGTTTCCATGGTAAGCAGCAGCAGTGTTCATAATCCCACAGTGCTTGATTTAATTGCGAATCGAATGAAAACAAACTAATGATGCACGGAAATAGGGGATAAAATGTGCTGTCTAGCTATTTTTAGATGTAATGAAAAATATCTTTCATGGCTACACGAAGGAATAGTGAGATCTCATTTAAGCACGCTAGATTTATATTAAGTCCTGTCTGCACACAGATTTAATTTAGTTGCACTTGGTAGATAACTATTTTAGAAAATTTTCTTTTTCTCCAGTAAAGGATAGTTTGGTCATTATGTCTTTGTTTCATGAGGAAGTTGTTTGCGTGGAGCTCTGTCTCAACTGATGTCTCTAAAAATAGCGATACAGATAAGTAAAATTAAAAAAAAATACTGAAAAAAGGCCATCAATGTGCTGTTCTAAAATGTAATTGGTTAAATTGGCATTATTTACTTACATTGCAAGGCATAGAGACCCTATCGTATATTTGCGTTTATCCATTTCAGACGCAAAATTTATGGTAGGACAGTATTTAAATGAATCGCATAATGCAATTTACTAAGGTTTACGTCCGTTTACTGGTTTTTGTGCTAGTATTTAACCCCCCCCCCCCCAAAAAAAAGCATGCCTTAAATTGCGTTGGCCATTATGGAAATGAGATGAGCCCCTTGTCGATAAATCACCCACAATTTCTACTCCAATCGGCACTGTTTTAGAATTAGACTCTTGCACTAATTTGCCCTGTTTAGTAAATTTGGCCCTTAATCTCCAAACAGTCCATTTAATATATTATGAAGAAAAAGTCAGCTCAAGCTAATTGATATTCATGAGTTCAGTCTTGGTTGTGTAGTGACATCATGACCTGCTTAACCTCCCTTGTTGCCACCAACTGCTGTGTGTGTGTGTGTCTCTGTGTACTGTGCTGGTATGAAAGTACATTTTGCATGTTTTATATGTGTGTTAATGGTTGCGGACGTGATGTGCGTTCCTCAGATTCTTAATAGTCTGGCAGGCTCTCAGAATGCATTGAATTACTGTGTTCACTATTACAGAGGGACAGGCCGCATACCCAAGAGTGCTGTTTGCTCTAATGTAAAGTATTTATCATTTAATAAGAGTGTCTGTTCAGATAGGCAGTTGAGTATATAGAGAGAAATACAATAAAACGAAAATATGAATGTTTGTTAATGGTTGAAAGTCTACAGGGATTGTTCAGTGACATCAATAACACAAAACGATATTAAAGGGATGGTTAACCTAAAAATGAAAATTCTGTCATAATTTATTCACTCTCATTGGCCCTTATTTATCATTCTTGCGTAGAAACGGGCGTATATGTTGGCGTACGATTATGCTTACACTCCTCTCACCGCCTGATTTATGAAGCTGTGCGTACCTCTGAAATTCAGGTGTACGCAATATCTGCCCTTCATAAATGCGGCGGCTGAAAACGATCGTCATTAGAATAACACGCCCATATAAATTCAAGTCTCCACCTCCCCCACGCCCTCATTTTACGACATTGACACATGGAAGACGGCAAAGACGAGAAACCAGGGAAGTGGAAAGAAACAAAATTGTTTTATTTGGGAGTTTAAAGAGCGGGATTAAAAACACATTAATAATTGCATGACATTTTGTAATATTTGTATTATTATTTTTATTATTAATGACGCTTAATTGATATTTAGAAGAATAATTATTTATTATTATTATTATTTACTGTTGCCTACATCTAAATTATATGTCTGCTTAATGGTTCGGTTAAGTTTTTTTTAAATAATATTTTAAAATGATGTAGTAACTTTTTTAGTGTGTTTTTCTGTATTTACATTGTTTGTTAGCTAAGATCCAGTTTGGTACGGAGCTCCGGATATAATTCAAATTAACAATTTGTTTCCACGACATCCACATGTTTTACTAGACTAATTCATAATTTGAAGTAATAATAATTGTAATAGTAATGACGAAATATTATAATAATTAATTCCAAGGAACAAACTGTTGAATATTGGGAACGAATTTTATATTTATGGCCATACTTTAAACTAAATAAGAAAAAGAAGTGTTCATAATGTAGCATAAAAGATAATTCGTGGCCATGATTTTGTCCGCATATCATCATGATCGGATTTATGGCTCCATTCAACACAAGCATTTTACCTTACCTATTCATGATGTGTAGCTATTTATTTATCATCGAATAGTATGTAACTAGCTTACCTTTTGATGCATTATTACCATGTTTTCGTAGCACATCCTTGTGCTTTCTTTCAATGTGCAGCTTCAGATTCCAGGATGAATATTTGCTGACTTTTACAGTCTCTCCGCACTTCTTTTCAATGTTTTCTTCCTGTCCAATCTTAACTTTGATTTTTACTTTACATTTATGTAGAAGGCTTGAATTCCATAACTTATTGCTAGACGTTTTTACAGATTCTCGAACTAGCAAATTATTAAAGGGCGTTCTGGGTTCAACGAGCGGTACTGAGCGAGCGGAATTTTTAGAGAGGCGCTTTGATGGTAATATTACCGCACCGCTCAAGGCTCCGCTCCGATCCGCTCAATTGCTTTGCCCTGAAACATCAGGTAAAGCGCCCATGCTCTCAACTGAAGGAATACAAATGCCTACAAATCAAATGCTTCGGTAAAGTCTCACAAATTAAACATTGAAGTACATGTTGCATAAAAATAAACACTGAAGTTTATAATTACTATGTTTTTGTTTTTTTACAGTGGGTCATAATATATCATATATTTTCATTTGTCAGTGCGTTTTGTGGTGTTAGGAATTGTTTGCGCATTTCTGCACTAACTCAGAATGTGCGTACACCACCTCCTGAGCTGGCGTAGGATTTGAGCGTGCCGTACGCCAACGTCCATATTGATAAATCTCAAAGTCACCGTGGTTTTGGGTGTACGCCAGGTGTACGCTGGAAATTTGGTGTACGTACTTTTGATAAATGAGGGCCAGTGTAACCACACCGATCACAATCCCTATTGACTTCCATAGTAGTATTTTTTCCTACAATGGAAGTCAGTGAGGCCTCTGATCGGTTTGGTTAGAAACATACCTCAAAATATCTTCTTTCTTGTTCATCAGAACAAAGAAATGTATACAGGGTGAGTATGTATTTACTCAATGAGAGTGAGTAAATGATGACAGAATTTTTCTTTATTGTTGAACTATTCCTTTAAAGGAACATGCCCACATTTTGGGAATTTAGCTTATTCACCGTATCCCCCAGAGTTAGTTAAGTCCATATATACCTTTCTCATCTCTGTGTGTGCTGTATCTCTGTCTGAGGCAGCCCCCGGTAGCTTAGCTTAGCACAAAGACTCCAAGTGAATGGCTCCAGCTAGCAAACTGCTCCCAATAAGTGACAACATAATCCCAACATTTTCCTATTTATGTGTTGTGATTTGTATAGTCACACCGTGTACAAATAACAAGGTCATATGAGACATAGCCATCTTATAACCGTATACATGGGAACTATATTCTCAGAAGGCAAAGCACTGCTACTTGGGCGGAGTAATTTGCACAACTTTGACCGAACTCTCTGCTTCTCACCAGGGGGCTTCTCGGGTGCTGCGATCAAATCACTCCGCCCAAGTAGCAGTGCTTCGCCTTCTGAGAATATAGTTCCCAGTATGTATACTGTTAAAAGATGGTTGTGTCTCATAAGACCTTGTTATTTGTACATGGTGTGACTATACAAATCACAACACATAAATAGAAAAATGTTTCCGTTATTTTGTCACTTATTGGAAGCAGTTTGCTAGCTGGAGCCATTCACTTTATGTCTTTGTGCTAAGCTAAGCTAGCAAGGGCTGCGTTAGACAGAGTTACAGCACGCACGGAGATGAGAAAGGTATGTATGGACTTATCTAACTCTTGATACTGTGAATAAGATAAATTACCAAAATGTGGGCCTGTTCCTTTAAACTATCTTAAGTTGGTTTGCTGGTCTTTACTGTTATAAAGGGACAGTCCACTTTTTAAAAAAATTTTTCCAGCTCCCCTAGAGTTAAACATTTGATTTTTATCGTTTTGGAATCCATTCAGCTGATCTCTGGGTCTGGTGGTACTGTACCACTTTTAGCATATAGCAAAATCCACTGAATCTGATCTCAAAAAAGTGGAATGTTCCTTTAAGTTGGTTTAGTTGGTCTTTTAACCCATCCAAGCTGCCGTCCTATCCTGACTTAAAGATACAGTATTTTTGCAGATTAACTACCTTGTAATTTTACTGCTTATTGAAAGTTTATTGAAAGTATACATTGTATGTGTATGTGTAAGCAATTTTATCCAGATCCCAAACCAGTCCCATATTTTTAATTATTATGAGCACTCATGTGGTACTGTATTCTCAACAGTTAGTAATAGTTACAGTTAGTATTAGGGGTGTCACGATTCTCCAAATCCTCGATTCGATTACATTTTCAATTCTAAGGCAGCGATTCGATTCGATTCGGTTCTCGGTTTTTACCTTTTTTTTTTTAAAGCACAAAAAATGTTATGCCATTTTAGACTAGACTCTAATAAAATATAATATCTGACCTTGAACCTGGAGATGCCCTTCCATCCTAGTCGTGCTGCCAGTGAAAAAATATGGTACACACAAATACAAACCCAAGCGGGAGTAATGACGAGTTTATATGGACGCAAACTAACATTATGTCGGAGTCCGCTGCTTGTATTGTAAGTAATCATTCTGCACAGTGTATTGTACATGTATATATGTTAAAGCTTTCTATGAATTTTCAGCGCAATTGATGAAATAAGATTTCACAACTTTCACACGCTTGCAAAATGTAACGGAACAGATCAGCCGCTTTAGTTTTATCAATGAAAGGCTAAAAATAGCGCCATTCCCCGTGTGTTCGCGCCAGAAGTCAGAAAAGACGTAAAACATTGTGTACAGTACCTCAGATTAGATAATTGGGTGGAAAGAAGGCGGACGATTGTGGCTGTTCGAACACATTCAACCACATCTGTGTTTACACTACAAAAGCTTGGCAAGCCGACAAGACGTGATATGGGGATGTGGCAGCATAAACGATTCCATTTTTTATTCGAAGTTCAAGGTTGTGACTTAATTTCAATCGATTTCGATTTAAAATCGAATTTCTGACACCCTTATTTAGTATACAGTAGATTCCCCATGCAACCTTCACAGTTTTTATAACAAAGAGCTGTCCTCACAGCTGTTGCATGAGACGGTGACAAAACTACTGTGATAAAACACTAACAAGGGGTGAAAAAGGATCTCACCAGGGATTGTGTGTGTGTGTGTTTGTGTGCTGAGCGAGAGGCAGTGAAAGAATTTGTCCAATTAACAAAAATATCAAAGCCTGACATTTCATGATATATCCAGCAAATGTTTCCTCCTGGAAATGTCACCCGTTTGAAAAGTTCCCCAGCAGATTTGTCTTTTCTAGCCGGGGACTATCACTGTCTCGAATGTTCATTAAAGAACTATCTGTTAACTTAAAGAGACAGAAACCATAATAAATTATTACCACTTGGAAAGAGCCCTATTTTTAGACCCTAGCATGAGGATGATGAATTATGTATGACTCCTCAGGCTTGTAAAGTTAGAATATGTATGACACCATGTGCCACCATAAATACTAACGTTATGGATATCAAACAAAATCCTATGTGTTATGCTGTTTTGTAAATGATATGAACAAGCAAAATAAAATATAGTATAAGACAGTGAACCAGTTGTTTTGTATTTAAGCAACAGGTGCAATTAGATGTTTCATGATGTTTATGAACATATGAAACTTTTACTAAGTAAATCATTACAGGCCTTTTTGTACAAGCACACTTTAAACATCATTTAGTACATGATAAATCCTTATAAATCCTTAAAATACTGTAGGTGTTGTGCACCTGGTACTGTAGCTCTGCAGGGTTTTACTGTAAGTTTGGAAAATGTATGCGTTTGTTATCCATGGTGTGGTATAAATATCTCCATGATTCAGAGTAGATCTGCATGTGGAGAACTGAGGTAGAAGGCTTTAGTGTATAGAAGATCAACAGATCGATAGTCAACAGGCGCTCAGCGTTCCCCTTTGACACCACTGCCTTCTCACCGAAGCGCTAGTCTGTCATCAGCCTTTTCAGTATGCGCTTTTGTGAGATGAGTGCAGTTGAAGTCGGCTGCATTATTTAATCAGTAATGTGCATGTTGTTTTTGATGCACTATATTCCATCACGCCATCAGGTACTGTATAGCCTGTTTTAATGTCTTTCAGGTATATGGGGTCTGTTGTGGCCTTTTCTTACCTGCTAGTTGCACTCCATTGCTTCCAACTGTCTTTTCAACCCATCACACAAGCTGATAAATACACGTGTGCTGTAAGTCACTTTAGATAAAAGCATCTGCCAAATGCAGGGTTGGTAGAGTAGAGTAAGCATTTAATTTTGCGGTAATTTGGATCCTTGAAAAATAAGTTTGTTGTTTATTGATAGTAAAAAGGTGTGGTGTTATATTAAATGCATGCACTTTCACGCTTATTGTATGTGTTTGGCAGATGCTTTATTCAAAGGGACTTACCGTGCATACATTTATCAGTAATTGTGATCTCTGGGATTAATCCCATGACTTGCATTAATAATGCAACGCTTTACCAGTTAAGCAATAGGAATGCTGTTTGATGATCATCTTTGATGATTTTTTTTAACTAAGTTAGGTCAGGATTTGAAAGTCCCTTTTCATAAAAAAATAAAATCCACTTGACCAGCATCCTGCTTTACAGTATGTCAACTACAAAGTAGTGAAAAAGTAAACCAGGAAGCCCATGGGTGCACTCTCAAAAGTACATTATGTAACGAATAAATAGGTGCATTTTGTCCCTGCACTGAATTTCCTACAGTAATGCCTCCTTTGGCTCTCCTCATGCTGTAACATTTCTTAAATGTGCCCCTTGATTTAATTTATAACAGCCTTGCTTTTGCTGATGTGTCTTCGGGGATGGCAGATGAGAGAATAAGCAGTCATCAGCGCTGGGGTGATGCGATGAGTGCTAAATGAAAGAGGAGATGATACTTTAGTAACTGAGTGAGAAAGATAGGTAGAAAGCCACTTATCACCTGCGCGGCTCGTAAGCACCGTGCTAATTTTACCCGTTGCGCTGCAGAATGTCACGGTACACTTGGTAAAATCCCCTGACTGATTGTAGCTGGGATCATGTAGAGCAGAAATGTGCCCTGCGCCTCACTTCATTGGTTTAACAGCTGCGTTTAAGAGATGGGGCGTATTGTGGGTTGCAGAGGCGTTGAGAGACATAGGCTGTGTTGGGAATGTAACGCTAGCATACTGCTTACCGAACAGTGCATATACTACTTGGTGTACTGCTTGCTGTGTTTTCTGTATGCAGAAAGTGATGGTTGATAAATGTAGTATGGTCAGTGCCGCTGCTAGCCATTTTGGTGCCCTAAGCATAGTTACTTTATGATGCCCCCCACCCGGCCCCCGAGAAAAAAAAGTTTGTTTTTGCCAGTTTAACTTTTTACTTAACATATAACTCAATACCAATAACACAATAGCAGCATAGTAGCCTATAAAACTTAAGAACAGTAAAAAGAGAAAGTAAATAGTTAACCAGGGGCGGAGTGGCAATCGGGAGAGTCGGGACTTTTCCCGGTGGGCCGGTAGTGTTTTAAGGCCGCGAGGGCCGGTCTGATAATAGCCGTGCTTTCAGTCTTTAGTCGTGCACTCCGGCCACACTAAAAACTATTTATCATATATTTAATATGCTTCAGCGCTCAAAATGTATCTGTCCGCACCGCTCTTTCTATCAAGCCCGTCTCCCCTGGAGTTCTATCAGCCAATCAAAAAAAAGAAAAGAAAGAGACTTCACAATAGCCAATCAGAAAATAGCACTGTTGTATCTGGGTAAGATTTAACGCAACAACCAATAGAAAAGCATAGCCTCGCACACCCATCGAGGAATGGAGCTCCGAGCATCACTTTGAGCAGCACAGAGTAGCCTAAGTCTCATCTCCTGTTTTAATGTTACAACAAATGCACAACTTTGACACAAACAATGACAACTTGACTGCTGTTAGAGAATGTTTCCCAGATAATCAGCATCAGTTTTTCACGAGTGTATGTAACTTAGCCAACAGTTTACAGCCTGTTCATTGACAAAACCTGCTCAGAACATGTAAGTTGCGTTATATTTTCGTTATCACACGATGACTGACATTTTGTCACATAAAACATCTCTCTCCAAACAGGCTTAATAATTTTATAAGCAACTGCTTTGCAACCAAAGTAAGCTTAATCTTACCTAAAACTAGGGAACTGTTGTTGACTTTAAGATCTTTTAAATAATAGTTATTACACTTGGTATTTCATGTTGTTGTGCAGTCATTTTATTGTCATTTTAGATTTCAGCATTTGCTTATTTTTTTTTGACCATGGAGGGCTGGTGGTCTATGAAATTTCCCGGTAGATTTTTGGGTCCCACTCCGCCCCTGTAGTTAACACACACTACACATTTAAAAGTGCAAACTTTTCTTCAGTAATTAGAAAAATCAAATAATATATTAATATAAAATGTCATTATGAATGATATAAAGCAAATATTACTGTTGAATTATGTGCATTATTGCACTTCATTTTATTATGCTTTTATATATTATATTATATTAGATTTTTTTAGATGTTTTATCTGTTCTACATAGCTTACTGTGTTTACAAAGTAAGTAAATTTGTGACTTTTAGTTCTCTAAATCTTTGTTTTATTTAAGAAGATTGGCTATACTTGTTTGTAATTATTGACTATTATTATTTATTTAAAGTGACATTTACTTTGGGAAAAACATGTCTGGATTATTTTGATAATTTTTTTTAACAGGAATTGTTAGGGGCTAATCACACCAAACGCACTTTAAATGCTTGGAAACGCAAGGCACGACGCACTGCCTTTTATAAAAAAGAGCAGTGCGATGCTGCTTTTTATATTGCTATGCAACCACCGAGTCAGCTGTCTTGTCAATCAAATATTGAAGCGTGAGCGCTATTTTGCTGTTAACTGTCATATTAGCAGAAACTTTAAAAAGAGGGCGCTTGCTCTGACCTTGTTTGAGGATGAGAGGTGCACAAACACGCAGGAGAGGTTCTTCAAAGCAACTGTAAACTTCCCTCACCACAACGTAAGGCCCGCCTCTCCCCTCATTCGATTGGACAATGGAAAGACCTGAATGACGTCGGGCACTTCTCCGCTCTCAGCGCTCCTTTTTGACGCCTCTATTTAACGCATTCGGTCCAATGAACTGCCGTAGCCAAGGCGACATCTAGTATACATATCTATGCCCCCTCAGCACCTTGTGCTCTACGCACAGCGCGTGGTGTGCGTTATGGGAGCGGCGGTGCTGAGTATGGTACGTTGTTGAAACATGTCATGACCTCACTGAAAATATCGTCTGAGAAATAATAGTCCCAAGCTGTCACTGGTTCAGTACCAGGGCTCAACGCAAATTTTTGTTTATACTAGCCCGGTTGGTATTCACTTGCCCTGCCAAAATATTCATACCATTACATTATGCAATGCAGTGCGTTTTGGTTGCATATTTGGTAAACAAGACGTATCTCCAAGATAGCATTAAAATGAGATTGTGGGGGATACCTTTTTAAAGAAAAAGAAAGAATACTTTATACTCGTCTTCCAGTTAACCCACCTGTGTCTGTGCTTCAGGGATCAATAATAAATCTTTCCGTACATTCTGCCCAACCAAAACCTATTCAAGCTGAGTACAAGGATCTGTGTGATGCACTGATTATAAATTATTCATCAGGCTCCACTACCAGGGTCTTCACCGCAGCTATTGCTCCATCATGAGCTGGCATTATCTGGTAGGCTTTTTTATGCTCTCTGTTAATGGCCCTTTTTACATTCATCACGACTAAATTCCCCTGTGTGTCTAAATAGGGACTTTTCTCAGTTAGCAGTTTACATCCAAACAAACCAAATCAATATCATTTCACGACCGTGCTTAATGCAAAACAAACAAAATGTTTCATTTTAACCAGAATCTTACACGAAAAGTCGTGTTCAGAAATATCAAGAACAATATAAATAGCAGAAAGTGTCTTATTATGTAACAGATGAATACAGAGTCACGCAGTGGGGTGTTAATAAGAAGTATATCATCATACCAACATGAATAATAATGAGCAGGTGGGTTTGAACCCTTGTTTCAGGCGCTGCATTAGCAAACACCCCACTGCGTGACTCTGTATTCATCTGTTACATAATACGACACTTTCTGCTATTTATATTGTTCTTGTTTAGGGCTTTCCACAAGATGCTCTGAGATTCTCTGTTTTTTTTCCCGTGGGCGCTCAAGGCGGGAAACCCCATAATGTACCATTCAATGTGATTATAGCTAAGGAATTGGATGAAATGTAATTGATGGACTGAGATGGGGTAAAGTAACCGACTGTTGAAAGAGTTATCGGCTGGCTGTTTGGATAGCACTAGAGGGTTTGTTTACAGAGTTTGGTCTCAAGCAGTAAACATGATCATTTGGCGGCAGTTCCACATTTACCTCCAAGACTCATCCGCAGTTGACGGATGCAGTAGAGTAGTCATAGACCTGTGAGTGATGTTTTATTGCATTTGAAAAAACATGTATAGTCGCTGAATAGATGTAAGTCCATAACTCATCTCGGGCAAATTCTTTAATGGCACTGTAGGACACAAAACAATGAATTGCAGTTGAGAATAAACAAATAAACAGCACAAATTTAGCTTCTGGCTAAACATTTTCTTTACAAATGCATTTTTTTCCCTTCTGAAGCCACTGCTGGAGATGTTTCCCAAATACTGCTTACTGTAGGTCTGGGTGATATTGACCAAAATCATATCTTTTTTTTTTGATGAATGACGATATACCAATACCATGTATTTTCTGCAAAGTGGAAAAATGTGCATGCAATTCAAAGACTTATGTGAGATCAGCGTAGGGGTGAGTGGGGCACAAACTAACGCAGGGATAATTGTAACAATGTTTACATTGTTGCACATGGTTGTAACGATTTGTTTTTCCGGCATTTTTCACTCTGCCAAAAGACGATCTCTGGCAAATTTATGGAAAGGTATAATGTTTTTCCATAGAGAAAAAGTGTTTTGGTGGCATGTAAGTACATTTTTTCACCATCTTTTTTTTTCAAGTTTCTAAGTTTGGTGTGTAAGATACCAAAACCAATGTTATGCCATCTTAATCAGTGTCTTGTTGAGTAAAACATAGCATCATTTTGAAATGTGTCTGCAGTAGGGGTGTGACGAGACACTTAATACACGAGACGAGACGAGACACGAGATTGGGTTCACGAGAACGAGACGAGACGATATTTTTACACTTTTCAAGAAACCCTCAATGATAAAATAAATGAATAAGAAACTGAAATCACGTTATTTTTAAATGTTTTAACTAATCAAGGACTGGCCCTAACAATTATTTTTCTAACTGATAATTAAGTAATTTGTTATTTTTGGGTAATAAAAATACACCCAAGTGAGCATTGGCCTTTAAAATTACATAATAACGAAGATGCAATAATAATTGGTTCAAATAAAGTATTAAAACCAAGTTACATTAAACAACATTACATTAACAGACACATTACATTTGTGGTCTATAAATAAAAAAGCCTTATGTATGTATTATAACAAATGCCTGCAGGGGGCGATAGTGGACACGTCTCACGGACGCTATCTTCACTTTCACTTTCACTTTAGACGGAGAGAAACGCTTATTTTTAGCCAAACAATGTTTAAATCCATTTGAATATTTAATATATGTCCATTTCTTTACAATAGAAATGATACAGCTACTGTCATTTTTGAGCAAGAACATGCAGACATTAAATCATGTAAACTCTGTGTGATGGTTTAATCTGCTGAGACTTCACATCTGACACTGATCAACAGACAAACACAACGCGTCTCAGACTTCATACAAGTTCCCAAACGAACATTATTGGAAACCCAAACAAAAAAGCAAACGCAGTAAAAGACAGAATATAATGCATGCACTGTAAAAGGGTCAAACAGAAAGCTGCATCCTCCGGAGGTCGCATATGCAGGCTGCATACGTCATCAACAAGAGATCTCTTCACACCCCTAGTCTGCAGCTCATTTTTGGTAGGCTTGAAAATATTTCACCCAGCGGGGTTAATTGTAACGCTGTGTTAGAACTAACCCCTCAGCACTTATGAGATGAAAACCGCTAACGTTAGTGTAATTCTTGTTGTGTGTGTAATGTGTCAATAATTATTTTTGTTTATATCTTTAATATTGACTGAATAAAGTCATGTCAAAGATTAAAATTAATGGCTAAAATCAGACTTTGATTTTCATTATCACTGAATTTGATTTTGAGACTTTAGTATGGTATTTACTGACTGGGTCACATATAAAAATTTTTTTTTCATAATTGTGCTGCTTTTTCTCACATATTTAGACATTTTTATTCATTTATAATTGAACTATTGTTAGAAAAGGGCTGGATGAATGAATACAGTGTGAATACCTGTCTATTATAGACAAATATATAAACAATATCCAATTCAAGTATATAGACAAAATTGTATTGAAATCTTTAGCAAGTGTTACAACTAACCCCCTGCCTGTTACAATTAACCCCATCTATGGGGTAAGTTGTAACGTTTGCACTTCTGTCATGTTTGGTGTAATTGTCCAAGAATGGTAAGTAATAGAAAAAAACTTAAAATTATCATTTGTAGCAGAGATGTGTGTGTATTTTTTTAATGACTGAGCCAAAACCAAAAAGTGTTAGGTTGTGCCCTGCTCTCCCCTATTAAAATAAAATGTACCCCTATGATAGGGTATTCCTCCCTGTTTGAAAATATTCAGCTGCACAACATACAAGCTGGTTGGAAAGCTTACTTTTTTCCCGAGGGGCAATCCCCAATCTCTCTGATACAGGCCAATATGAACGTGATTTAAACTGCAATTCATCGAATTCCAAAAGTGAGTCAATTCCCATAGACCTCCATGTTAAAATGCCCAACTTTACAGTACAAAATAATATGTTTACAGCCTGGTACAAAACTGTTTTTGATGTATATAGCTAATTTTGCCCTTCATGACAACTGTGAGGGGGGTGAATTTTATTGTAACTCATCCGTTTAAATAATAATAAGCCTTAAACTTCTGCATAATTAAGGGGCGTGGCCACCTGAGTGAGGGGTGAACTGCCACTTCTGTCACTAGAATCGAGCTAGGTGGGCGTGGTTTTAGCAAAAAGGCACCTCAGCTTCACCCATGTCCCGCCTCTTTACTCATTTTCAGTTATCCACGAGTGATGCGCGGCCAAGATGGGGACGGCAAGCAACGCCTACTTTAAGCTTCATATATGCTCTTCAGAAACCAGTGGGTGACGTCACGGACACAACGTCCATAATTTACTGATAAAGATGGTATTGTCCCCCCGCTGCGAAAAAACATAGATATATATTACAAAATCGTCATACTGTATACAGCCCAGCCCTAATACTACTATTACTTTTTCATTCACTTTCAACTTCCTTAAAATATCGACACACATAGATTTGTCTGTAAAAGCCTCTTCCAGTTCTTCCAGAAAGTACTCGTGTAATTTCATGACCCATGACATTTAAAGGTCACACGTGCATTTCCAAATCGCCTCCCAGACTCTGCATGCCTGTTATTGGATGTGGCTGAACACTTGCTTCTGTTGTCAGAGCCAATATGCCGCAAGCACCAATGTATTCATCAAGAAAAGGTGAAGGTTAATGTGATTGTGACAGTAATTACACAGTCCTGAGTATAGATTGCAGACGTTCCTGTGACATTGACAGCAGAGTTGTTTTGTTTAACTTTGTCTCTGCAGATTTCCTGTATTTCCTTTCACCATCACTTTATATAGTTTACACATTAGGGTGATTCTCACGAAATCCAGACTTAGAAGGTGTCCAGCATCAGATTTTTTTTAAAAGCCCCCTTTTTGCACATATAAGATTAAGGTCTGAACTTACTGTAACCATTATTTTTAGAGGACTAAAAAATATATTTCCTTCAGAATTTTTTACATTTTTTAGATTATCATTATCAAAAATTATCATTACCGCAACATGATATTACATTAAATATATGCATTTACAAACTAATGAGAACTACAAAGTTGTCTAGGTACTATGACAAACAAAATTTCAACTTTTATCTTGAGAGAAAAAATAAGAACTGCTTACCTGATAGCCATCTTGAGTGTCACAGTCAATTATGTCCCTTCCAACAATTTGTTTTGAAAATGTTAGTTCCTTGAGGGCTTAGACAATGATTGAAAATTGTTGCGGAGGATGAGAATATTTTTCTTGGACACATTTATATTCCTTATTATTTCCTCTACATTTACCAATGATCATCAAATACCACATGTTTCCTTACTGTAAATGTTTATAGTTTAACATGCACTGAAGCTTTTTATATTTTCGATTTTTTAATTATAAATATTTCCATGTCAAAGAACCCAAATCCAGTCATGGACAAGTTGCAGTAATAAAAAATTTCCCCTTAAATGTGGAAAACACAACAAAATTGGTTTGTATGATGTCATTTGAAATCATGTGCAAAATAGTACGTGAAGAGATGTTTGTAACTGTATGCTTCTTATTTTGATACTCTTACTTTGCATTATACACTTTTTTTATATCAAAATCTTTCATGACACCTCATATGTCTAATTTCGCGAGAATCACCCATTAGGGTTTTTCTTTCACAAAAGTAATAGAATTCAGTATCCAAAGGAAGCCTGTATTACGCCTTTGGGTGTGAATTGGAATTATGTAAATTAATCTCTGGACGCGAGCAATTTATTAGCACCTGCAGTATAATAAATATTCGGTCTCTTTCAAAAGCATAAATTAGGTTACAACATCTGTAAACCGGTCATGTTTTGGAGGTTTACTGTTGTTATTTCACATTTAAAGCAGGTTTTTCCAAATACTACCGGCCACCACTATTGTATATTTTTTGACCAAATGAGAAAACATGATGATCTCCAGTTTTAAGGCCTTGATCCAAATTGCACAAATGTAGAAATTACAAGGCAATGCATTGCACATAGTTCATAATTTGATAGGTGCTTCCCTTAATCCGTTTACCGATTTACCCTTTTGAATAGGTAAAACCTGAGCTAGACTAGAGCATCACCCTGCAGCCATAATGCATTTACTAGCCTCTGTGCCACTCTGCTTCAGTTCATGAAAGGCTTTTGTTTAAAGACCCCTGAAGCTGCCTTGCCACTTTCTGAACTGGTGGTCATATTCATGAAAATGGAATGTGTGAAGCATTTAGCATTTGAAAAGGGAGACAGATTTCACCGTAGAGAGATAACAAACATCAGACTGAAATATGGTGACTTCTGGCGCAATGCAGAAGGTCTATTTTAGGAAAGCTGGAGGACTGTTGTGTGAGCCGCCAATGTAGGACCCTCATTCAAGACAGTCAATGCATCTCTCTCTCTCTCTCTCTCTCTCTCTCTCTCTCTCTCTCTCTCTCTCTCTCTCTCTCTCTCCTTCAGAACACACCCAATCTAGATAACAGCATGCATTTTATAAAGCTCTCACTATCACTAAGTGCACTGAATTAAAAAGTAAATTAAGTGCCAATGTTAGAGATTGATAATGGTCAGAGATCATGTAAAAATAGAAGGAAGGTATTACATAATGCACTATAACCAGGTTACAGTTCAGTGATGCATCTATAAATTTATGCTCTGTGGGTTTTTAACAGTGAAAGCTTTTATGCTGTTATGCAATGAAGAATATCAAATGTGTGACTCAGGGCATACATACTGTAAATGTATTTCTATGCAAGAACAGTGAGATGATTTAAAGCAAATGTGAATATCAACATTTTTGTTATTAATTAGTGTATACATATAAATAGCCATGTTTTTCAACTAATGGGTCACAACTTTAGTTATGATATCCAAATTAATAGGCTTAAAACATGCTGTATTGTATATTCTTTGGTGTTGACATCAGAGGTTTGACATTCTCAGCTATTTAAAGACAACACATAATTTATTGCAGATGAGACTTTAAATCGAATGCAAGAAAAATCTAATGCATAAATTTGTTTACATCGCATGGGAGTTGTTGTTTTTCATTGTGGTCCGAGGCAATATAGGCAGGTGAGGAGACTACGAAACGTGGAGAGGCTAAGAATGTGTACAAGAGATAAATCTTTGTCAACCGAGACCCCCCTTTTCTAGTCCCCTCCTTGTTTGAGACATCATTTGTTGTGTTAAGAAGCAGAAGAGCGCAGCGTACACCGAAGGAATCGATACGGTTTAGCTCCCAGAACATGAGGGCAGCAGGGGCTCTCATTACGAGGTCGATGACGATGACCACATGCCAACAGGGAAATGGATCTACGCTGGAACAGTATGCTACAATCATATGCCTGCAATATGTTTTTATCCCACATTGACATATCCACACTCAAACATGCACAGTGTACAAATATTGTTAGCATAATATGCCAAACACAAGTAAATATAACTTAGGTTTCTACTAACTTCATAAGGGACTGTATATTTTTCTTTTCTAATTTAAATAATAATCTGTCCTTTGCTGATGTACTTATCATCAGACTACAAACTGTGTATTAAACTAAAACACAGTAAAATTTCCTAATTTCCATTAAGCAACTCATACTGCAGTATATGGAAAATGTCTCTCATTAAGTTACCATAATGAGTATTAGGGGGTAATTAGGGAGTCTTCTACTCCCTAATCACTCTTGCAGGACTGTGATGTCACACATCGATTAGTCTGCACAGACCCTTTATAGTCAAACAAACCTGTTTCCCTAATTAAAGGGACATTCCACTTTTTTTGAAAATATGCTAATTTTCCAGCTCCCCTAGAGTTAAACATTTGATTCTTACCGTTTTGAAATCCATTCAGCTGATCTCCGGGTCTGGCGCTACCACTTTTAGCATAGCTTAGCACAATCCATTTAATCTGATTAGACCATTAGCATCGGGCTAAAAAATAACCAAAGGGTTTCGATATTTTTCCTATTTAAAACTTGACTCTTCTGTAGTTACATCGTGTACTAAGACTGACAGAAAATTCTGCGATTTTCTAGGCTGATATGACTAGGAACAAGGGATGCGCAATAATTTGCATGCGATAGTCATTGCGTTTCTTGTCAGTGAAGCCGTTTCCTTGATTAGTAGTAAATCGCCATCACCTGCTTTCAGATGGAGCCGCATTTACTGCACAAAGCCGTAGTAGCCGTGGTGATTTACTACTAACAAAGGAAATAGCTTCACTGACGAGATGCGCAATGACTATCGCATGCAAATTATCGCGCATCCCTACGAGGAATTATACTCTCAAATTGGTGTAATAACGCTCTGCCCGAAAATAGTCCCCTTGGTTACTTTCAATGGCAGGGGACTATTTCTGGGCAGTGCGTAATATCACTACGCCTGCTGCAGCCATGTTACATCAGCAAAGTCCTTGATTATTACGCCAGAATAAGAGTATAGTTCCTAACCATATCTGCCTAGAAAATCGCAACTTTTCTGTCGGTCTTAGTACACGATGTAACTACAGAAGAGTCAAGTTTAAATAGGAGAAATATTGAAAATCTTTGGTTATTTTTAGCAGGATGCTAATGGTCTAATCAGATTCAATGGATTATGCTAAGCTATGCTAAAAGTGCTAGCGCCAGACCCGGAGATCAGCTGAATGGATTCCAAAATGGTAAGAATCGAATGTTTAACTCTAGTGGAGCTGGAAAATGAACTTCTTTCTAAAAAAGTAAATTGTCCCTTTAGCACACTGATCTGTTGAATCGGGGGCACGTTGTGTTGAAGTTACCGGTGTGCAACAGGGTTTGAGTTACGTTTTCTCTTGTTTGGTGGGTGCCTTAGAACTGCAGACCAATCAGGTAAATATACCACGGGGTACCAAAGAGACCGCTTGCACAATTGGTCCAAGTTGAAATGTTCTTTTTCATTCTGGAAAGAGTGTATTTTACAGTTTCAAGCGTATTTTACAGTATTAAACACATAACGTTTTTATCAGGCTCTGGAAACATTTCCAAAAGAACACAAAGAATGTTTTTTTCAGCTACCGTAGTTGCAACTCTTGCGTCATCAGAACAGGGTGTTCAACGCATCAACTGTTTAAAAAACATTGTGCAACGTTTTGACGGGGCTGAACGCAGCCCAGGTGTTTTATATATAGATAAATATAATAACCAGTAAATTACCTTAGTTCAAATCATAGCTAAAGCATATAAACCATTACACTGAGCTAACATTAAATTAATGTGCAATGTTAGCTACAGATCCTTAAATTCTTGCCTGGCTGCCAAATCCGCACAGCGGTGATCCATGCTTGCCTTCTCCCCTCGTCTTTTGGAAACCGAAACATTTTTATTATCCACAAGGTATTTTTTTCCAAAGGTCAGTTTAGTCGCTAGCCAGAATGATAAACAAGCAGACCAAAAGTTACATTCGGGCGACACGCGTGCGTCTAATTAAACAACCTCAGGGTTGTGAGGACTGGATTTGAGAAACACTGTGGTAAACCAACTATTGTAATGAAATTATGTATTTCTCATAAAAACAATGCAAAATACATTTTCATGGCTAACAGGTATTAATCATAGTCCTTTGATTTCATGCTATTGGTAATGTGATAGGAAAATTGAATTTGGACCCTACACATACATATGCTGTAGTGCAAAAGCAATCGGTACATTTAGGGTAAAATGTGTTGGTTTGTGTCCTGCCCCCTATGATGTGAGAGGAAATATATCACTGGCAACAGGAAAAAACAAAGACTTAATATCGTCACAAGGGCAGGAAGAAGGAATGTGGTCCAGCGTTTTTAGATAAACACGCTGAATGTCAAATGGGACAAGAACAGATCAGCACATTTCATCAGAGCACATGGACTTCATGAGTATTTGGACTTAGAGAACCCACTGTTCATTTTACCCATCGTTTAATTTTATATCTTTTACTAGTCTTCTCACAAAGGCTTTGTATTTTGACTTTAATTTAACTTTGTAAGAGTTTGATTGTTATGATTTTTTGTTTATCCGCAGTGAAGCTGTGGATTAACCAAACTCCACATGAAACCATGGCACCATGGTGATAGAGATGCAGTATGGCCAGGATACATAGCCGGCAGCCACATCGTGGCCTGATTTTTAGGATAGTCTCGGTTTTTACTCATTGAGAAGGATTTGTGGAGAGCCTGTTAAGAAGCTCTTGAAAGTCTGTCACTCAATGAAGCTCGGCCACAATCATAGAGTAGGAGAGGAGAGAATGATTCATTTGAGCGCTTGTCCGATCAGAAGACATTCCTGGATATGGTGAGAATATGTTTTTTTGCCTACAGTATACAGTAATATATGTTCATCTGAGTGTTTGTAAGAGTGATTTTAGTCGTCCGTGTTCAAAACACAAGATAATATAGATTTTTATGTTGGTCCTAGTGCTTGCAATGCTGTTCTGGAAAATCTTAATTGGTAAAGCTTATGTGTGTTGTTTTTATGTGGTTTAACATGTGTGGTGTTTTTGGTGGCTAAGCTGGTTGACCCAGCTGCTCCTTTTGGTTGTTATAAAGTTGTTTTTAAAGTTTTACATTTTTGGTTAAAACTAAACAAAAATATGTTATTGAGTAGGGGTGCAAGAAAACATTGATTCATGTATATTTCATAATATTTTGTTTGGCAATACCGTATTGATTCTTAAAAAAGACACAGTATCGATAAAACAATATTTATAAAAATCATATAAGGTTCATGGCAGTTAGATGCCGATAAATGCGATATACACCTATAATACGTGGCCGATAACTATTCTGAATCGCACAACCGATATTATTCACAGCTATTTCATGTACTACGGCTTTTAATCAGTAAGTCCTTATCGATCTGAAATCACTGTTAGTTTGAATCGTTTATAACATGCATTTGAAAAAGCAACACTCGTTAAACATAGTCATTATACATATTCTTTATTGTCATGAAAATACCTGAAAAGGTTTGAAGAATAGCAATATAAATATATCCTTTAGGCATTTCCAGGGGCTGCGTGTCATAGCTGCCTGTATATGGTTCTTCGTCTGCAGCGCATATTGAGTTTCTGCACGAGAGCGCCCCCCTGGCTTTTGGATGTAGCGGCATTTCACCGTAATTCATTGAGAAGCATAGCAAGCATCATCGACCGATATATCGGTGCACCCCAAATGGCAGTTGTTCTGTTTGGAGTTTACATCCCTACCACTAGATAGTATTCTTCTTATCTCTGAACTTTTTTGCTACGGTTAGCATGTGGGGGTGTGTTCTCAATAACAGTTGTCCTAAAATTATATCCTATTATATATTCATAAAACAGGGAAAAGCCAAATATATCGTCTCGCTTTATAGTCTTAGACAGTATTAGCTTTATATATATGTACTCTGATACGGATCGCATTGCGAGATGTTTGCTGATACTCATTCCTATTATTGAGCAAGTACACTGTAAAAAATTTATTACTATTATTTATCTTGACATGAGTTGCTTCAACTAATAAAATTAAGTTGACTTTTTTCAACTATATTTTATAAGTTGTAACACCTCATCCGTAGTGAAGATAAATAATAGTAAGTTAAAATGACTTGTAAATCCTAGATGATAAAAAATTATTTTAAGACGGCAAGACAGTGTACAAAAAAAATCTAATCTTATGATATAGATTTATAATTTGAGCTTTCAAGTAAAATTTAGCAGGCACTGTAGTGTCAGTTTGACTTTGTTTTACTTTAAAGGGGCCATGTCACAACACTTTTTTAAGATGTTAAATAAATCTTTGGTGTCCCCAGAGTGCATATGTGAAGTTTTAGCTCAAAATACCATATAAATAATTTATTATAGCATGTTAAAATTGCTACTTTGTAGGTGTGTGTAAAAATGTGCCATTTTGTGTGTCCTTTAAAATGCAAATGAGCGGATGAAGTCCAAACACTGATCACAATGATGGTGGTTTGTTGCATTTCAAACTCAATTGTGCCGTCAATTATTTGCTTTCTCTCTGCACTAAATGGCAGTGCTGTGGTTGTATAGTGTAGAATAAGGGGCAGTATTATTTTAATAAGAGCTCCTAATGACATCATAAGGAGAGCCAAATTTCAACAACCTATTTTTTCATGTGCTTGTAGAAATTGGTTTACCAAAACTAAGTAATTGGGTTGATCTTTTTCACATTTTCTAGGTTGATAGAAGCACTGGGGACCCAATCATAGCACTAAAACATGGAAAAAGTCAGATTTACATGCCATGGCCCCTTTAACCCGCATATAAATGAAGGCAGCAGTGTATTAGTCAAGTCTTCTGTTCACTTTCCACAAGGATCTCTATTTGTACCGTATGACACAAAGTTGTTGCCTAACTTGCCTATGTAGAGCATTTCAAATCACTCATTCTGCCATGCCTTAAATGTCAGCTGCCTTTGTAGGAGGTACAGTAGACACCACTAGTTTTTAAAACAGAGCTGACATATGCCACGCTAGTCTTTCAGCTGGGATGTTATTAGGTTGAAATGTTATAGTAATGGTTATGAGCCTATTGTTCTGGTATGCAAGCACGTGTCAGCCGTCTGTTGGAGCGGATGCTTTGCCGCAGGTTGCTGGGCTCTCATCCACCAGCTTGCCATTCAGGGTAAATTTACTGTTTAATAGTAGACTAATTTCCTGCAGCCACATCCAGCACTGAACGGCTGAACAGGTTCACAGATAAGGGTGTATATCAAAAGCAGATTAGCAAGGGAGGCCATAATAATTTTATTAGAATGATGCTTGTTTGTGAGCTTGTCAGAACATAACCTAACCACTCCAGTGCCGGAATAATTATCAATTTCTACATCTTTGCACAAATTGCAAGCTTAATGCAATGTTCATATTCAAATCTAGAAAGGAATTGCATGTGCGTAAAGCAGAGATATTAATAAAAATATTGCCCACAGAAAAAAGGTTCTGCCTGGATATGGTTTCGTGTTGTAAAATTGCAATACACAAGAGTAATAAAAAATACTTTGAACGTAATAAAATAAATGTAAAATTCTGTTCTGTACTATAATTATGAGTGCTGTACAGCATTCCTGTAATCTTTCAAATACAGCCAGCATTGTCTTAGTCCACTGCATGGCCAATCACGTAATCCCTAACTATATGGAATTGCCAAGGTGCTTATTTTCTTTGGAAATACTGGCGCTTGTGTAGCACTTCTCATCCCTTTAGCTCAGCGGAAAGGCTCGACTGATAGATGCTTTATTGAATCTGCCGCCGGGCTCCTTGACAACAGTGAATAACGAGTGGGTGTCTTGCTATTAGCTCACAATGAGAACACAATGTCAGCACAGTCAACGCTCGGCTATAGGCTCCGTGCATATTTTCATCCAGGAGGAATAGCGCCTAAAGCGGTTAGCATCGTCAGCGGCCCACTAATACTAACCCGGCTCACATTTCTCATGTGTTTTAAAACATCTCATGTTAGTTTGTGGGCAGCTGCATTGAATGCGCATATAGCTTCCAGATTTTGTTGTGCGGCTAGGGATAATGTTTTACTTTGAGGATGCATCTTTTACAGGAAATTAAAATGCCGTAGAGGGATGTTGTTCACTTTGACTAACTGCTAAGCGTGTTTGCGAAATGGCATTGTTATCTTAACTATGACGCCAACGCCACCACACCTTTTCAGTGGTTTCAGGAAATTTGTGTGGAATGACGACAGTGGTTATGCTGGATGTCGCATGAGGTCATGCACATTAAGGAAAAAACAGGCATCCCAGCGGGATCATTTTAATAATGCTGGCAAATTGTTGGTTTAGTGACGCACTTTGAGTTTCCAGCATGCATGCTACTTAAGAGTTCAGCTCCTTTAAGAAGCATTAGGTATCACTGAGCAATACCTCTGTACAAGTACAGAGAACAGCTCGCTCAGGAACAGAAAAAGCTACGGCACCAATTTATTTGCAGGGCTCCATGTGCCAAATGACAAGCCCCAGAAAGTGGGCTTGAAATAACAAGTGGGAAAGCTTCCAATGTCATCTTAGCTAACGAGTAGTAGTGATCACTCAGGACTCCCATGTGTACATATATTTTGACACATTGCTGTAAAATACTGTAGTACATCAAGGGTGTGATTCGTCCTTGAAAGCGCACATTGGCTGGTGAAAAATATAAAGACACTTCAATTTATTTGTGTTTTTTAATCTACTTTGAGTCTGTGACAGAATTGAATCACTTGTCATTTCTTCCACATTTAAATGACAGGAGGTAGAAGCAAATGCTTTTCAAACCCACGGTGCAATCAGATTCCAACACTAGATAAATCTTTAGTGATATCTCACTTTATTTATTTGTGAGTGTGTTATATTAATTAATTTATTTATTTATTTATTTGTGCATGCCTTACTTAAAGGTACAGTACACATAAAATATTTGTGATATCGATATATATTGCACAGCCCTACATATTAGTCTATCGAAGGTACACATTGGTACCCAATGTAAGGGGGAGCGGGGCACAACCTAACGCTTTTTGGTTCTGGCTTAATCATTCAAAAAATATTTGAGTTTAATTAATTATATTTTTACACAATCAACACACACATCTCTGCTACGAATTAACATTTGAAGTTTGTTTCTAGTACTTACCATTCTTGGACAATTTCACCAAACGTGACAGAAGTGCAAACGTTACAACTTACCCCATAAATGGGGTTAATTGTAACAGGCAGGGGGTAAGTTAAAAATTAAGTTTGCAGACAAATATTTCAATGCTATTTTGTTTATATACTTATAGTGGATCTTGTTTATATATCTGTCTATAATAGACAGGTATCCACACTGTATTCATTCATCCAGGTCTTTTCTAACAATAGTTTAATTATAAATAAAAACAAATGTCTAAATATATGAGAAAAAGCAGCACAATTATAACAATTTTTTTTTATATGTGACCCAGTCTGTAATAACCATACTACTAGCCTAGAAATCTAGACGCACCCTAGCGGCCGCAAAATATATTTGCTGCCAGGGTTTAGTCTAGGCACTCACAATACACTTAACAGCTCCAAAAACCAAAATTTGGTCAGGCCAATCACATCGTGTGTAGCGTCTGTGGGGCGGGCTTAACATGATGACGACAGAGCTGCAACGGTTCCTACTTGAAAACAAAGAATGGCTGCTGCTGCTGGCGAACAGCTTTCTTTTGAAGCGGCTTTGGCCGCGACTCTGGAGGACTTAGACTTATGTTTTTCTTTGAGAGAAGAGCAAATAACCCTACTGAAGTCCTTTTTAAGCAAGAAAGATGTGTTTGGAGTTTTGCCGACTGGTTACGGTAACTACGTCACCTTCTTCGTTGCTCTGATTGGTCATAGCGCTATCCTATTGCGTGCAGAGGCATTTTGAGGGACAACCTTATATCCCGCCCCTTGCATTGAGCCGTTTGTGTGAAGAGTTGCCAGACCTTACATCTTGATGTAGGTCTGGCTAACCAGGCTACCATACTACAGTTTCAAAATCAAATTCTGAGATAATGAAAATTAAAGTCTGATTTTAGTCATTAATTTCATTATGATTTCAATCTTTGATGTGACCTTATTCAATCAATATTAAAGATATGAGCAAAAATAAATTTGACACACGATTTTTGATAAGACAGGCACATTTATTTTGTTGGCAGCCAGCAATCATTCGTGTGTAGCCTATTTAAAACAACGGCAAGAATTACGCTAACATTAGCTGTTTTCACATCGTAAGTGCTGAGGGGTTAGTTGTAACACAGCGTTACAATTAACCCCGCTGGGTCAAAACATTTTCAAGCCCACCAAAAAAGTTGCTAACAGCTGCAGACATATTTAAAAAATATGCTATGATTTAGTCAACAAGACACTGATTAAGATGACATAGCATTGGATTTGATATCTTACACACCAAACTTAGAAAACTGAAAAAAAAACATATGATGAAAAAATGTACTTACATGACACCAAAACACTAGTTCCTCAATAACTCTCAGGAAAACATTTCCAATCATTTGCAGGAGATCGTCTTTTGGCAGCATGGAAAAATACAGGAAAAACAAAACGTTGTGCAACAATGTAAATAGTCCATGTTACAACTAACCCTGCTTTAGTTTTTTCCCTGCGCACCCCTACACAGTGACAGTTGGAGTACATACAGTATTTTAACATTTTTTTCTAATAGAGTACAAATGGATAAAATATTTTACTATTTATTATAGACATAATTTTGACTTCCAGGATTGATCTGAGTGCCTTCATTTACTATCAGTTATAGCACCTTGTTTGCACATTTCAGGTCTGTCCGTACTCTGTACCAAATGCAGGTTTCTGGTCTTATACACACAAGAAGAATCACATGGAAATTTTGCTTTATCTTCATTCAGCAGACTTTAAAAGGAAATAGCGATTTGCCCTTGACTTGTTAAACGTGCATTGTGTCTTAATTTCCTTCTTAACATCCACAGCCTTCCTCAAACCATTTTATGTGTGGGGAGAGAAGGGTCATAAAACAGCACTGCAATTTATAATACATTATTATGTACAAAAATTCGTTATGGATTTCCAAATGATGTCTTTGTTTTAAGATGTGCATTCGTTCACATCCAAGTCTGGATTTGTTATCTTTGATGCTGCAATTAAGTCTGAAGATCCATCTTAGCAATTTCAATAAAATCACACCTGAAATATTTACATGATAATATTGTTTGTTAATGTTAACCTGATTGTGATTTTCCAAGCTCAATTTCCACACAGATTAACACCAGATGCTTCCAACAAAGGATATTCAATGGAAAAATAAGAAAGGAAATTAACATGCTTTTACTCTAGATTAAAAAAGAAACATTTTGTTTTTACATTATTGCGATCAGCTCATTCTAGCAAAAGACTTTGAAAAGGGAATCTGTGTGGAAATAATGTTTATGATTTGTTTATGATTAGTTACACCACTACGTTTCTCATTCACACCTAGTGTTGCCAAAGCTTCTGTTACTCATTTCACTAAGCCTAAGATAGCACAGTCTATGCTAGTGACTTGTTTGCTTGTACATAATAACTGCCCAATAATCAATAATCAGTTTCATGGATTGACCCAAAACCTAAAAAAAGATTTAAAGCATGTTTCGGCTATAGTGAAAGTATGGCTTTTTACTTAAATTTTCTTATTCTTCAAACAAATTTGTTTTTTGCTATAGATGCATTTTACCAATTGTTATGTTTTCAGTCAACTCATTCACGTGCGTCATTCTAACTTTAAAAAAACATTATTGTGCTGGACTTATCATGTAACACCATGCTTTCCTGTTTTAAATGTTTGAATTGTTGGCAAGATGACAAATGATGATAAAAGGCTATATATGGCATGTTTCATTTATACAGTGATTGATAACAATCTGACAGCAAGTGCTACAAATGAAGGGTTTATTATATACAAAACAAATAAAGCAAATGTGTAATAAAAATTCTGAAGCAATCTGAGTTTAAACCTCTCTTGAGGTTAGGCATTGAGTATATTGTGCAGTATTTGTTCTGCATCTGTCCAACTATTAAGGAATGTGACACAGGGATTTTGTTTCATTTGGCATTATTTATTGTCTGCCTTGTTTTGGACAGTAAATGGGATAGAACAGCAGTTTGTGCTAGAAAGTCTGCTTTAGTCAAAGTGATGTATTTTGCTGTTTAATGCTGGCTATTTATTAAAATGGCTATAATACCACAGGACACAGTTGTCAGCCAATAAAAGTGACATTTACTACACACAGTAAAAAAATAGTATAATAAAATGATATCATATGGACCCCAAAGGATAGAAAATAGTTTATGAATTTACATATATTTATACTTCAATAGTTCATTTTTGCATTTATGCAGATGCTTTTATCCAAAGCAACGTACAAAGTATTACAGTATGTGTGTTCCCTGGCAATAAAACCTATGTACCAGCTCAACTGGAGGTAAATACTAGGTAGCTAGATAACAATAGATGTAGTACCCTAGGGGGTTGTAATCTATGTTGCAGATAATAGTCTAGCTCAGACACCAGACACCTGTTAAAATGTGCTAACGAAGTTATAAGTAGTGGACGATCGAAATGGGTTTTTGATGGGCAATGACGATATTCAGAAAGCAGCAATCTAAAAGGTGCTGGGTTGTTTTTTCATGGTTGGGTACCGGTAAATAATGCACAGAACACACAGTTGATTTAAAATTACCCAACCATAGGTTTGCAATAATCTAGCATCTGGGTTGAAACCCATCACTGGGTCATTTTAAACCCAGCGGTGTATTTTGTCCAATTTTTACTCAGCATATGTTAAAAATAATTCAGCACTTTTTGGAGTGAATGTGGCCGATATGAGGTTGATATAACACTTATGCATTTACAATCAGTGAGAAACAAACAGAACGTAGGTAAAATAAAATGCCATTTATTGTACATATAATTTACAAAAATATCCTCTTAAGTACGCTGTTAAAAAGATGTCAAATAACATATATTGTTATGTTGATTTAACAAATTAGGGTAAACAATTTCAAATTGTTTTATTAAGTTATGTTAAAGGGGACAGAGAATGAAAAAACATTTTTACCTCGTCTTTGTTGAATAATGGTAGTCTACCCGCATTCACGAACATACAAAAAGTGCTAGACATGCTAGACAGATATCTCAGTCTCATAGAAATTCCTCTTTTAGAAATGTCAGCCAGAAAACGGCCCAATCTGAAAAACTGATGCTTATGACATCACAGGCATCTAACTGCATAGATATGTATATAAAGGCTAGATGGCTCGTCCGCGCTGATGGCCAATTGAGTTGAACGTCCGCATTTTGGCGGCCATCTTAGGACAGGGCGCTCGCTCACTCGTAGCATTGAGTTTTAATGATGCAGGTACTTTTAAATGACCATAACTTGCTTAAATTTTTACCGATTTTCAAACGGATTGGTTTGTTATAAACGTCAAAGATGTACATATGACACTGAATACGTATACTAAAAATAAATAAAAAATTCATGAAACATGTTAAAGCATCCATAATTATAGCCACGTTAATAACGTTTGTAAAAAACCAAACTGTTTGTAAATCCGTCAAGAATTCAGCAAGTTACGAGCATTTTAGTTGGCGTATGTCACTCACCTTCCGTCCACAGCAGCAGGGAGCAGCACTATGGCAGCACTGACCTAAGATGGCTGCCAAGTGACGACACAGCTGACTCCGCCTTGAGCCATCTAGCCTTTATATACATATCTATGTCTAACTGCCCCTCCACTTTAAAATAATTGGCTACATTTTTTGAGTGGCAGCAAAGTCAGCCAATCAGTAATGAAATTGCCAGTTAAGCCAGTAGGGGGAGCCAAATAGGTGCAAAACCACTTGTTTAAAATCCCCCACCCTAATAGAGCTATCTGAGAGAGGTTTTTAGGAAGCTTCTAAGGCATTACAGACCCAAACGATGATGTCACATCACAGAACAAGGACTACAACAAACAGACGGATTGTAGGCAACAGTTTACTCCCTGGAATTGGTGATGTAGACAAGGCCGACATTATCATAAATGATCCCGCTTTGGACTCACAGCCTGTAAGTTAAATCCTGTTAGCATTGCATTGTGAGCAAATCTTTCAAACATGTTAAGGAGCGTCACATGACGTCAGAACGTACAGATTAGCTGGCCAATCAGGGACACAGCACTTTTCAAATAAATCCGTGCATTTCAGGAAGAGAGTGAAATCTGGAGCTACAAAATTGTACGGTATGTGGAAAATATGTGTAACAATAAACCATGCAAACACATTGTGTTATAGCAAATACACAAAATGATGTTGTTTTTTAGCAATGAAATAGGTGCTATCACAAGTCAAAACTTAAAATAGTAGGTTAAATTGACTTACAAAACCAAGTTGTTCTATCTTCACGCTGCATTTTTTTTTTACAATGTACTTGAAAAATATTTGCAAAACATTTGTAGAAATAAAACTAAAAAAGTGTTTGTGCATAATGTTTAGAAATTAATATAGTAATTATCAGTCACACGATTAAGGTAAACTGTTTTCAGTTGTGTTTATATCACATCTGTGTCCCCAGCTGGCGCTACAGCTGGGTTGCAGATCTGACATCTCACGTTACTGTTTGTAGACTTTGCTGCACACTGGAGTGTTGTTGTGTGTAATACAATGTAATGTCACATTAGAAAGTGAATGGTCATTGGTCAGTTTATCTGAGTGTCTTTTTTATTAGAAGCAACTAATTTAAATGGACTGTAAGTAGGATTGTAAGTGTTTTATTAATCAAAATCAATGTCTTTATTCATAAATATGTCCTCGTTGGTGTCAAATGACCTCTGCCAATGATCTAACTTTTCTTTCTAAGCTTAGAATTTCTTTACTTACATTAAACGGGTAAGTCCAAGGAGGCTTCCATGTCATTCCGCCGTATTAATAAACTACAATAGCAGAGAGGGACAAAATGCACTAGCTTACCAAAGCGTTGTGAATGCGTGAACCAGCTGAAATGGACAAGGAGATCAGTGAGTACATAACGGCTACCGTAGTTGCAACACGTATTTGGAAAAGCGAGGTGCTAGAGAGCACTATTCGTTTGAAGGCAAAATACAATTTCACCACTAGAAAATCCTACTTATTGTCCCTTTAATTTAAGCAGTCAATTGAAAAAATAAGTATCCCCCAAATATTGTGCGATACATTGGCCACTGCAATATATCGGTCTATCACTTGTCACAAGGGTATTTTTTACTGTCACTGATGTGGCATCACCATGTGCTCTTAGTACAGTTTCTTCACACCACATGAGATCACAGACACAGCATAAACTATATACTGTGTATCCATTGTGGTTAAGATTTTATGCAATTATACACTTTACAGCTGCTGTTGCATCACTGTTAAAGCTTTCTGTGTTGTGTTTTGTGCTGTACTGTTTGCAAGCTTCAATAAGGGATGATGTCAAATAAATAATGAAATATGGGCTGTGCTTGGTTGTGTTGGGTACATATAGTGCTGTCTGTCACAACCATGTCCTCTGTGCTTTCTCTTTGGTTGTTACTCTTTGTCTCTTTCTGTAATTGACTGGACGTAATTCTTTGTTTCTCAGGGGAATAGCATTTGGTCTTATTCTCCAGATGAATTCATCTCTAGTAACCTTGGTAACGTTGAATAGTGTCGGACCATTTTGTCAAACAGATTCTGCCATGTCTTTAAAAGATTATAAAATCAGCTTTTGTACAGATGTAATAACATTTGCCTCTAATTTGAAAGGCTTTTTCTTCTTCAGTTTACATAAACATTAACTGATAAAATACCTTTGAGAAAATTGAAAATGCTATGATATATGTGGACAAATTTTACACGCCTTAATTATTCTCCATCTGGAAACCTCATTTGTAATTTACCTCGTTCATCTTTGGTGTATCATCAGAGAAAACTAGTTTTATTGAAATGAGCTTTTATCCATCGTGCTCTTCTTGTGATGGTGCCCTGAAGTCATCGAAGGGCCCTCAAGCGTTTATCACAGAGTGCTTTGACTCCACCCAATTACATAACAAGCCTGTATCTTTTCCTCGAATCTCTAATGCTTAAGTGAGTCATGTGATTATAAATGCAATGCAAGCCATCATACTTTCATCCTCTGAATCATCTTTTAAGGAAGTGTTTCCCAGCCTACTCATCTTGACAGCTCCATCAGTAAAACTCCAACACCCCTTAATCATCAGTAAATGTCGCCAGAAGTTATTCCCTTTTACTTGATATCATACCTGCTCTTATAGAAATAAAGGTACAAAATCTGTAATCAAATAGGTACAGATATGTACCTGTGAGATACTAATGGCACTTTTCCATCACATAGTACACCACGGTTTGGTTCAGGTCGGGTCAGCTCACCTCACTTTGTCTTTGTTAGCTTTTCCATCGAGTTTTTTTATCACTTTGCAGTGGGAGGGATTATAGGCGTGTCTTTATATTTGCGCTGCCTACTGCTGTGACATCATACAAGTGAAAGCGTCGTTGTACATTCCCAAACATTTATTTATTTTGTGTTCGCCACAAAATTCAAATTGACCACCACAAATAGATGTTTGCACATTGTGTTTATCACTACCTCTATCTCAAATTATGTAAATTCTGTACAAACACCCGTGGCGTCAGTTGACGTCCTCATTAAAGTTGCATTTAAGCATTATGAGAACGTGCACGTCGCGAATGTGCCACCACACACTGCAAGTCTGGAAAAAAATTGGTATAGTTTCCTGGTTTTCAACCTGTGAATGTTTTTCATCGCTAAAAGGGAGTTTGGGAACTTATAGCAGAGCACAGATGACAACATGTTTGCTCAAGACAGCGCAAGCTAGCACGAAGGTAAAGCTAATCTTTCACATTATAGCGATGACGCTGGTAGTGACGATTCTCTCAGACCAATCAGTGATCTACAGTGTTTTCACGTCACGTTTTGATATCAGCTCAGGTCGCTTGGAACTCCAACCGAGGTGGTACTAAAAAAAGTATTGGGTACTACGTACTGCACCCAGGGGAAAAGCTCACAAAAGTAAGCTGACCCCAACCAAACCATGGGGTACTATGCAATGGAAAAGCACCATAATATGCACTTTAGATAAAAATGTTTACTACCACTTTTCTATATTTTTTCTGATTTTGTAGCATCAGTTATAAAAATGGACATTATTACATTGATTTAATGTTAACTCTTTCCCCGCCAGCGTTTTAGTAAAAAAATTGCCAGCCAGCGCCAGCATTTTTCATGATTTTCACAAAAGTTTAATGCCTTCCAGAAAATGTTCTTTTAAAAAAAAAAGCCAATTTATCAAATGATCAAAAGAACAGACCCTCTGCTTAAAAAAAAAACTTCATCCTACCTTGATTAGTTCTCTTCTTAATACCTCTCAAATATGGGAAGGTTTCTTCAAAAACACAACATTTTGAAAAAAAAGCTGAGATAATTGCCTTTTGGGAAGGACTTTTGATAGAGATCAGATTCAAAGCGATCCTTAAAACATATAAGTTGCAGATGAGCGTCACCTGGGGGATAATAGCGTTATTGCTGAAAGCCAGAAATACTCGTCATTGGCAGGGAAGCGTTTTCTCTTAATTCTCTTAATCGTCAATGGTGGGGAAAGAGTTAAAAAGCAAAAAATAAACAAATGGACCTCTAAGTTCCCCTTGTGCTTGAATGCGAAACCTGATCTTAAATGGGTTTGACAGGTGTTCCTCGTCCTTTTTACATGGTCAGAAAAATTGTCAAAAAATGATCAATGGCTGTAACTGGGGTGGACCCATTGAAAAAGTTTATATTAGTACCTCAGAGGTACATATTGCTGATACCTCAAAGGTATACAGTACATATCTGTACCTAAATTGTACATATCTGGACCTTTTTATAGAGTATTGCCCCGGTGATGGAGTATCAGTGTTTTAAAAGCTGAAACTGATTAGATTTTAGCAACAAAGACAAAGCAGATGCCACAAATGCATTTTTTATTTTGCACAATAATTCCAACCGTGGAATGTTTAACGAACGATGACAGAAGTTCCTCACCGTTTCATCTGTCTGTTTTCATGCACGGTTCAGTTCACACTGTGCCTTGCATAATTAATTCATCTGTTTGTTGGGTTCATGGTCAAACGCATATGGCATGCAAGCTGTCTTGTTCATTTAAACCCACTGCAAGCAGTTTAAAAAGCTCTCGCCTGCTGGGTTCGTAAGGCATTTTGAGCTCAGCAGGTGCGCGGGGTGAAAGCGAAATTTGTTCCTTTGTGCATTGCAATAAAGTTACTTTAAATTAAGTATTGGCAGTGTACCTGGAGGTGTCAGTAATTAGTTCATAACCAGCATTAGCAAGGGAAATGTTCCTTTCTAAAGACGTTCTTACACAGATTTGGCCAAAGGTACGTCATAGGTCAGTCTGGTGTGCCACAGTTGGTCGCATGCAGACAGACTAATTAGCCAATCGCTCTTCCTCAACAGTCCGACTGTGCATGTGGCCCGGTCTGCGGAGACACCTGGTGTGTGAGGAAAATGCTGTTTAACCCTTCCACTCCATTTGAGAGGCTATGTAATCCATTATGATTCAGAGGTACTGCACAGCCTGAAACCAGGGTGCAGCTTGTATCCCCAAAGGGCATGAGCTGTTTTTTTATAGAAATTTACATGTACCAACTTAAAAATAAAGTTGCTTGGCACCGTATCAGTGCAGCAGGTTGCTTGTTGTGGAATGCTTAAACACAGAGCAATTCATTGCAAAGTGTTATGGTAAGGTAGAGGAAACAGGAGTGTTGCTCAGTGCCAATGTGAGATAGCAGAGCTTTTCTCGCCATCTACTGACGAACAGTGATGGATGATGGGAACTGCCAACCTGCCTAGGAACAAGCCTGTACACTTAATCTTCTGTAAGGGCAGATACTGTACAATGGCATTACATAGCAGGATAAACCGGATAAACTGATCCTGTGTAATTGGCAGAGCTTAAAGGGATATTTATCAGAAACAGCTTTGAATGCCATTTGATGGTAATAAGCGATAATAATGTATGTTAAAAGGTTTTGCCACGCTTTATTGCCTAAAGCTCATTCTAAAGCAATACATACATTCTACAGTATATTGTTCTTGTGCTGAGTCTAAAACTGTATTTTAGTTTCCAAACACTGTAATTATCACATGAATGTTACATGGTAACAGGGTTTTTTGGTCTTGGGTACGTTTCTCCATCACCTGCTGTGAATACACTTGTAAAATACTTGGTGATGGAGTGCTCCCCAGTGGTGACAAGAGCAGATATTTCATACAAAGCTTTATTCACGTTTAGCCTGAGAACTGGATAAATTACCAGTGAAAAGCCTTAGCGGAGACTCGTGGGACTATTTCTGCCATTGGATTTTTCATCATGTATTAGTCTTTAGGAAAAAGCAAAGGCTGTGTTCTCATACTGTAGTGTTCATGTTATTTGCAGTGTGTTGCAAGTACAATATTTTTCAGAAATACATTTATAGTATACATTTCTGCCAGTGAACATTGTGACAATATATGTACGCATGTATGTGTAAGCGAGGTAAGCGTCATTATCTGTTAGTGATGTATAGGTGGTAGGTTTTTCAGCAAAACGATGCATTAAGATGCATGCACAAAAATGTGTTTTATTTTTCCACCCGTCTAGAAGTTACACTTTTTTGGCTCAGAAAAATCTAAATCTCTAAATTTATACATAAAAATATAGAAAAAGCAATAGAAAAGATAAACGGATCAAACCAGCGGTGCAAGAATATTCTATTGCACTGTTGCAATAATATGGTAATATGCTTCCCTCTAGTGGTCGTAAAGTAGTATTGGAAGAGTATATGTGACCCTGGATCACAAAACCAGCCATAAGGGTACATTCTTCGAAATTTAATTTATAGATCTATATATATATATATAAATCAGGGTTTCCCGCAGAACTTTTCAGTTCGGGCGGCCCACCTAAGCTGGGATACCCTACCACCTTAACTAGGTCGTCCAAAAAAAAAAATCCACCAAACACCACATGGCCGAAATGAGAGAAAGACATGGTCCGTCCCTGTCTGGACGATAACTAGCCTGTTGATAAAACATTTAATTCATTACTAATCTAGTATGTGTTCATTTTCTGTCATAGTTTCTTCAAAATTGAGTTTTATTTGAGTGTTTTAAATAAAATATTTTCATCATGACGCGTACGCCCCGCCCCTTTGATTGCCACTCCCCCGGCCCGCCCACCTGCACAACCCTACCACCTTAACTAACAAATTTAACAAAAAACTAACAAAGCTGAATACATAAGATTTTCCATTTCAGGGTTCCCACGGGTCCTTGAAATCCTTGAAAGTTTGTGAATCTGGGGTAAAAATTCAAGGCCCTGGGAAGTTTTTGAAAATATACGTATATAGATACAGATCATTGAAAGTGCTTGAATCTATTTTATGCAAGAAGTGCAAAAAATCAATTTTATTCCCTGTGTAATGTAGGATAATATCATAAAAATCTGAACTTTTTAAGCACACGTGCTAAACTGTTCGCTTTAAATGCTTATATCTTATGTATGCGAATGTTGATTCATACCAAAATGCTTTTTTGCATAGTTGTGAAAATGCCTCGGGTTACGTATGTAACTGTTGTTCCCTGAGAAGGAACTAGACGCTGCTTCTCCCTTGCCATACTTCCTGCTTCCCTGTAACGCCGTCTTTGGCAATATTTCAGATAGCGATATACTTCCTGGCTCCCTCGTCACCCTATCTTTGTCGTTAAGCCTCACCATTGGTTGAATTTGATATACACATTCAGACGCACTTACCCCTGGCGGCTTCCCAAAGTGTCACCGCAGTGACGCAGCGCGAGTTCCCTCAAAAGGGAACTGTAACAATGTATCTTGAAAGGTAACACGATGTAACCTTGCTCTCACTTGAAATGTGCCCCCACATTTAGTCCTTGAATTTGAGGGTATTGGACCTGGAAAGTCCATGAAAGGTCCTTGAATTTGAGGGTATTGGTACTTGAAAAGTCTTTGGATTTGGGAGGTCTGGGAACCCTGATTGATTTATGGTTTGTTTGATGTGTGGGATTTGGAATACATTTGTTTAAAAAATCTGGAATCTGAGGTTGTAAAAAATAAACACTGAGAAAATCACCTTTAAAGTTGTCCAAATGAAGTTCTTAACGACGCATTACTAATGATAAATATTTTTTTTTTGTATATTTCTGATAGGAAATTTACAAAATATATCATGGAACATGATTTTACCTAATATCCTCCTTATGATTTTTCGCCTAAATATATTACAATTTTGATACAATGTATTGTTGGCAATTGCTAAAAATAAACCCTGGTGACTTATCACTGGTTTTGTTGTCCAGGGCCACATATTACAAAGGAATCTAATTTTATGTGTATGTTCTTATAGGTTTCACAAACTTGTTCTTTTGCCAAATAATAAACATTTGCAAATTAGATTTTGATGTTTTTGGAAAAACATATCAGTGGTGTTTACCAGTGCAAAGCTTGTCATTGAATATTTTGCAAGTTTATTTCAGTCGGTTGTAAGAGTGTTGCTATATAGTTGCGTTTTTCAGCACATTGCTATGCATTTGCTAAAGCAAGGGTCTCCAACCCTGCTCCTAGTGAGCTACCGTCCTGCAGATTTAGCTCCAATCCCAATCAAACACAGCGGAAGCAGATACTCAAGATGTTCAGGATTGTTTAATAATTACAGAAGGTGTGTTGGAGCTGGGTTGGAACTGAAGTCTGCAGGACGGTAGCTTATCAGGAACAGGGTTGGAGACATCTGTGCTATAGGAAGGGTTCCCACACCTTAGTAAACTTCAAATTCAAGGACCTTTCAAGGACTTTCCAGGTCGTTTATCCTCAAATTCAAGGACAAATTTCAAGTGAGACCAAGGTTATATCATGTTACCTTTTAAGATACATTGTTACAGTTCCCTTTCGAGGGAACTCACGCTATATCACTGCAGGGGCGTAGCCAGTAATGGGCCAGGGCGGCACTGGCCCGCCCACATAACTCCCTGGCCCGCCCAGGCAAGTTTAACCAAAATACATTTTTAGTTTATTTTTATTATTCAAATGTATTTAATAAAATATATTAACATAAACCGGCTTTATTATTGACTGGTGTGTGTTTAATTTGCTTTCTAAATAAAATGGAATTGTTGAAGCAAGTTGTAGGAAGCTTCCGAAACGTAATTGGTTGCTTGGTTGCTAGGAGTTCTGATAGATAGACTCTGTGGGGGGCGGCGGCCGGCGGGCTCTGGCAGTCTGCCAGCTAACTTTGCTAACTGCTTTTTTAGCTAATATTAACATTGCCACAATAATGGCTAAAGTTTCTTTAATGTGTTATTTAAAAAAGCAAGATTTGATGAAGAAGATACGCCACTGCCTCCATCTACCGAGTCTTACCAGCCCAGTTCTTCAGACGCTGGTGGCGCCGGCTGCCGCTTGCTCTCTGGCGGCAGTTCCAGTGCTCTCTCCCGGTCAGTCGGACACAGGTTAGCCGCCGATCTAACTGCAATTGATGAACCACCTTCACAACCCAATTTGCATCCATGAGTTACTACCCGCCTCAACAACCTTTTGTTTTTTGAAAAAGAACTCTGTGACTCTTTGGACTATAATGAGATCATTTCTTTTTTCAACATCAAACCCAGGCGTTTGCGTCTTGTTTTGTAGAATTAAAACAACAAAGGTAGGTATGCTGTTTAACTAATTTCCTTATTTTTGCTCGTGAAGTGATTTAACTAAATGGTGTGTTGTGTATAGATGTATGCCAGCCTTATAGGTTAAACTTACATTGTTTAATTTATATGAGTTGCTATTTTTGGCACAAAAGCTTAATTTCCAACAGGCTGATTGCACTGTATATGGTTGATTTAACATAACTTAGGCAGTGTGTTGTTATTTATTTCAAACCGTGCTCTGCTGAGAGTTTTCGTTATTTCAATTTATTTTTAGCCTACTTTATTTCAGGTGAACTGTTTTTGCACTGCTGACTAGCCTGAATAAGCCTGGTTTGTCCAGCCTTTATTGAGCTCTGTTGGATGAACATGTTTAGACAGTGTTTTATTATTGACTATTGAAAGTAAAGATGTCACTGTTTTTGCAGTTTGCCTATTCTTTTTTCCACTCTAAGGTTTAATTATTATTTAAGTAATTTTATTCTGATAAACTATAGGCCCACTCACTTTTGCTCCGGCCCGCCCAAAATACAATTTCTGCCTACGCCCCTGTATCACTGTGGTGACACTTTGGGGACGCCTTCAGGGGAAAGTGCGTCTGAATGTGTATATCAAATTCAACCAATAGTGAGGCTTAACGACAAAGACAGGGTGACGCGGGAGCCAGGAAGTATATCGCTATCTGAAATATTGCCAAATATGGCGTTACAGGGATGCAGAAAGTATGGCAAGGGAGACGCAGCGTCTCGTTCCCTTCTCAGGGAACAAGAGTTACATAACCCGAGACGTTTTCATGTGTCAAACACAACTATGCAAAAAAAGCATTTTGGTATGAATCAACATTCGCATACAGAAGATAAAAGCATTTAAAGTGAACAGTTTAGCACCTGTGCTTAAAACGTCTAGAATTTTTATGATATTATCCTACACTACACAGGGAATAATATGTTATTTTTTCAGAAAACTTATTGCATAAAATAGATTCAAGCACTTTAAATTATATGTATCTATGTATGTATATTTTCAAAAACTTCCCAGGGCCTTGAAATTTTCCCCCAAGTAACTTTCAAGGATTTTGTGGGAACCCTGTGTAGGGTGTCCTGGGTGGTTGCTTACAGACTTAGAGTCGACCTCCACTGATATTTACTGTAACATACGACTCTGGTCTATATAAGTCTATGGTATCTTTTCATCTGCAAGGTGTAAAACACACATGAACTGTGGGATTAGTTACACATAAGTTACATTTCAAGAGCTAGGTTTAAGGGTTAAGAACAAACAACATGTATTAGTAATAGCCATTCTTGTCTTAGCTAAGACCACTTATGATTTTAAAGCACGCGCTAAACAGATTTTCGACCGCATCCACATTGTGCAGAACAGACTGGTGCATAAATGAACTCATACTTACGACATGTGACAAGACATTAGGTGTAGTCCACATAGAAGTACATTAGCAGGGCAAATCCGTTTCCTTGCGCTGCAGGTTAAATTAGCTGTAAGTGGGAATATAGTGTCGGTGGCATCTAGCTGTTTGCGAGATGATGTTCTTGATGTGCGTCAGCCCCGTCTGTCTGATTAGGGGCATGGAGTCAGGACATAAAAGCTTTTTAGAAATGCCACAGCCAATAAAAGTGTTATTGGGGGCAGATCAAGAGAATTCCACGAAACTGGTTTGTGCGATTGTGCATGCTTAGACACACATATACAGTCTGACATACACACACATACTGACTCTGTTTCGTCTTCATTACGGTTTGTTAATGGCTGATTGAGCTTACTGGTTTCAGCACCTACCTCTCTCTCTTTCTTACCTCCCTCACTTCCCTCCACCTCCCAGTTTTCACTCAATATCTCTTCAGTCTCATTTATCCTCACACAAGGCTTGCTCATCTGCAGTCTGTTTTTGCTGTTTTGCTCTTAAAGCCCTGCTTATACCTCCACTATGAGTTTGCCAGCAAACTCAGAACTTTGTTCTTTGGAGAGGATCGCACGGTACCGTAGCGCCTGCATCAATGGCTCACCGTATGCCATCAACAAACCCATTGACATCAAACCGAGGAGGAAATGGTAAAGCTTTACATTTGAAATGTGCGATGGCTGTCATAACCATTCATTTCTTACGCATAAGTAATGATTTGAGATATGATTTAAGAGTTTTTGTTGTACTGCATGTACAATATGTGCAAGAACATGTACTGACACTATTCATACTGACAGTCACACTACAGTAAAACAGCTGGATACTGTGCATACAGTTTGTATGTTATCGGACTGTACGTGATGTTGATGTGATCATTTCTGTTTAGTGACAGATTTATATTAAGTATTGGTGCTGAGCCCAAATACAATTTTTTTTTTTATTTCAACAAGTTAGATCATTGAATGCTTATGGTTTATACTTCAGCTTGATACTAGACATGGTTTATTATGAATTTGAATTAAACATATTTAAATGTGTATGGTGTTGTCGAAGACTGTGGTTAATCAGAACAGCTTTAGCACAGTTGTTATTAGTCCATTGATTTTCCTTAAAGATCCTTTAATGCTTTCTAGCTCTGATAAAGATGTGTAATCTACAGCTCGGTCAGATAAATGGCAATAAATAGCCTGAATCGAGTGGCAGTCATGATTGGTGCTCTGCCAGATGTCAGATATTATGGAAAATTACAATTATTTCTAATATGTTTATGTGTTATTTAATAAACATTCAGATGTATATTTTAATATATTTTGTTATAAAAAGAATTTAATAGATAAAAGAATAAAAATAAGACCTTTAGGTATTTGCATGATCCGTCAAGAAGCAGGTTTTAGTCAATAACTACAGTAAACATTGGAAGAAAGGCGGTTGTGTTTGTGTGTGTGTGTGTGTGACTGCCTAACACAAATGCTCAGCAACAGAGGGTCGCTATCAGATACATGCACTGCGCTAATGCCAATAAACCACACTGTTGAAGACACTAATACACACAAACACACACTGTTAAAATAGACATGGACAGTTGAAGGTAACACTTACAGTATAATATAGATTGTGGGTCCTTAATATAGATTTAATGTACTGTTAGCAGACGAATGGAGAATCTTTCCATATATACCCTTAGCTTTCACTGGGAGGGTGATGTTTGGTACTAATATGCACTCTTAGGTACAAAGGTGCGGTACCACCCCAGTGACAGTTTTGTACCTTTATTTATGAGAGTGTAGTCGTGACACAGACCTATAACAGTCTGTTTTGCATGCTGTTATTCCTTTATTTGTCAACAGCTCTGTCTGTGTACCTTATTTTATCCACGTAATGCTGAGTAGGAGGTTTAGCATAGATTGAACATATTTAAAATAGCTTCATCAGTTCTTGATTATTTTTATTTCATCAATAATTGATTGTAGGGAAGTGGGAGTGTTAAATGGAGGCGAATCAATGTGAGGAAGAAGCAGTACCAGTTTCCAGACGCTTACCATCTGTTATCAGTGTTGTGCATTGATGGAAAATTGCTCTTGGCATGCAAATGTCTATATACAGGGCTCCTGACTAACTTTTTTCACTAGGAGCACAGTGGCCCCCAACTGAAAATTTTAGGGGCGCAACCAGACAATTTAGGGGCACATACCGTAAATCAACATGCTAACCAAATATTCACATTTCTACTAAGTAATACACTGTATTACTAATAAATACTTTGATGATAGATGCAGAACGTACAATGTGCTGTTTTAAATTCAGTGTCACATCACAAAAAAGGTCAAATTTACTGGTCGCACATTTGCAACTAGATGTAAAATTCAGTGACACACTCTCAAATTTTGGTGGCAGTCTGGAGCCCTGAATATGTGTAAAGAATAAAAATGTGTAAATACTAAATGGTTTATGCAGAATAAATAATTATTTTTTTCAAATTAATTGATTTCCTTATTGGATTTTGTAAGGTTTTCTTATGACATCACGCACTTAGGGAACGACCTGATGGAGGGCAAGATAGCGCTATCTGCTGTTATCCACAGGTTAAGTGAGTAATTTCTTTTGTTTAGCCTAAATACTGAACAGATGATGAGACATTTCTGGGCTATGCTTCTACAGAATGCTGCAGAGAAGAAAACCGAGAAAAGAGGAATTTGTGAATTTTGTGAAATAAATGTGTGCCTCTGTCCCCAGTGAGGGGAAACAATGGCTGCCATCAATATACACTCATATTTACAATGACCAATTCATAAAAACTGGATTAAAGGCACACCATGGAACTTTTTGGCCACTACGGGGTGCTAGACATGTATTTTTCACGTCTAGCGCCCCTAGAGGCCACAAGCGCCGCAGCACTGTCGCAAAGGAAAAGAAGACAACTCTTTAGGTCACAAAGTGTGCCTTCCAGCATGTCTTGTGTCATATAATATAATTTCATGGGTTTTATTTTCATTAAATGCCAAAAAATCGCGTAGCTCACGTTTACAAGCCAGTTGTAATGGTGGTTGCTTGGTTAAAGTTAATATTTAAAAAATTTGCCCTAAAGGGGAATTGAACCTGGCTCGCCCATGTCGTAGGTCAATGACGCCACCACAGCGCCACAATGTCACATGATATAAGTCTCTCTCTAAACTCTCCAAGTAGCTTCCAGTAAAATTCATGTAAAAAAAGAGTGTTCGGGTGCCAGACAGGACTTATATATGCAAGCATTATAACATTACTGACTAGTACAAAAGCATGAGGGCCAAGTCAGCATCGGTCAGAAACCCCTCATCCTTCTTTAGTTCAAGCTAGCGGGCGAACGCTGGCCCAATATTGATCCTCGTCCTTCTTTTTATTCTGTTACGCTCCCGTTTTCTCTTTCTGGTCTCCTCCGACAAAACCGTGGGTTTCTTTTTCTTAGTTGCTGCTTCGCCCTGACAAAAAATTCAGGAAAATAAATAGTTGCGCTCTCACGTCCGAATTTGAGGAAGTGGAGGAAGTGACTCATGCCGTTAAGCAGATTTTGTAGTTATTTGTTTTGTGCTCGGGTTACTACCCGAAACCCCAAGTTTAAAAGTACGAGTAAAAGCGATACAGACCCCGTCAGGCTATGGTGGACATGTCATTCAACCTGTTTTAAGTCGACGCTATGGGGTGACGGCGCCCCCCATAGCATCAGCTCTGATGCAGCGTCTCGTTCCCTTCTAAGGGAACAAGGGTTACATACATAACCAGAGACGTTTTTCATTAATATGATTTAATTTGTTATTATACAATATAGTATTATATAATATAAAAATAATCCTGGCGGCAGGATTATATATGGATCAATTAATTCTTTTTTGCATTTATTTTGACAGGTGCTCCATCAATTTTAACAAAAACAAATAGGCATCAACCGTTTTTGAACACTAATTCTGAATTTTAGACACAAAATAATTCTCCTGTTTTAGCCAGTTGAATTTCCTTTAATCCCGAACAACACTAATAAATGCCTTTTTCAATTATGTTATCAATTTGCGATTATTTGGTGTCTTTGCTGTGATGGTTTAGGTACTGTTTAACAGTACAGAAGCTTGTGTTACAGGCAGATAAAGTGTAAAAACACAGAAGAATGTGATAAGGCCAGACGGGTAATATTGGATTAAAGGATGAGATCAGTGTAGAGTTACGTGGAGCTGCTTATGGTCAGTAGACTATGGCTAGTGTATCTCTAGCTATATCTCTGGTTGCTCTTTCTCTCTTAGCACTTTTGCTTGGAATGGCCGGCAGCTTGATATGAGCTCATCAAAAGGAAAGAAAAGGAAACGTTGGTCCAAGTCACGCAGGTACACGCTGTACGGGCAACATGCACATTAGAGAGATGCACCCTTTAGGCATTTTGGCTACGGACAGACAGCTTTTGTAAACTGTACTTTTCATACACACATAAGGAAGAGCGCAGTTCGATATTTTTATGTTATCTTTTTCATGTTTTAAGTTTTTATCAATTCTTTTGTTTTGCAGTTTAAAAATAGCTGAAAATCTATTAAATTGTGTATAATGCATTTAAATTCAGACATAGTGTAGTTGGCTTTTCATAGAAAATATTTAAGATAGTATTTTACGTTTCGAAAAAGCCATTGGTTGCGATGGTGATGATTTATATAGCTACTCTATATAATGTAAAACATGCATTTAAAGTAAATTAACGTGATCAGTGAGCGTGTTTTTATTTTGTAGCCAAATATTTTAGTGCTTATAAAAAAGTTATAGAGTTCAGAGTTAAAATGGTAAAGCTACCATGAGAAATACTTAATTTACCCTAGTGTCACCTAAATATAAAGCTTTTTATGTCTTATTTTCCATTACCTGTATTCTGCACCGAGTTTGTCTATAGCAGTGGCTCTCAAACTGGGTTGGGGTGGCTGGATTTGGGATGGGTGGTGGTGGGCGCCCTTGGGGGTGTGAGATGTGCCAGTTTTATGACATTTTGTGAAATAAGTTAATTCATCATATATTCTGTACAATTTTACCTCGGAAAAATAAGGATGCCAACAAACAGCATTACATTGTATCATTTAATATGTTTTGTATAATTCAAAATTATGTTTGAAATTGTTTTACGTCATGTTTAATTTTTTTGTTGGGGTACTAAGGGGTGGACCCTGCACATGGGGAGCGCACGCCAAAAAGTTTGAGTACCACTGGTTTATAGCATTAGATTTTCTTGAATTTTTGTGTTAAAAATGTTTGCTTTTATCTACTGTGAACACAGGGGGGCAATGATGGGCAAAAATGGTTAAATTATCTGTTAAAGTTGTGCTGATATTTTATATTTACTTTGCATAACACGCACACATCCTAAATTTCATACTTTCTGCTCCTATTTCTTTTAATTTAATGTAATTTAAATATAGAAATTGTCTTGTTCTGCTTACTGTCATAATAGAGTCTTAATAAAACAGACATCTGACAATCTCACTGATAATAAAATCCTGTTGCCTATCCTGTTGCCTAAATGTTTGTAGACATCACTGAATGGGTGGTGCTGCAATTGATACTATTTGCTTTCATGGCACTGAAATGCTTCCTTGTCATTGGTTGACGTAGGTGCTGTCGACTTTAGTGATTACACCCATGCGTCACTACTAGAACACTTTTCAGAGCCCTTTCTTTGGATTAATGTGTGAGCCGTCAGTGGCTGCTGCCGACTAGCTCCGTACAAACTTACAAGTAATTTGAGTAAGACATGCAGTACTAGTTGTTTTGTGCTTTACAACTTTATACGTGACGCTGTCTGTGAAAACCAGACTAGAGTCTCAAAATCAAATTCTGAGATAACCATTGATTTTATTTTGATTTTAATCTTTGACACAGCCTTACTCAGTTGATATTACAGATATCAAGGTATTATTTACACAAAATGTTCTTTACATTATGTAGGATGATTTATGTAGAGTCACATACTGTATTGTTATGTTTAAAGTTGTTTGTTAATGAATGACAGGTACCGTTTCACAGTAAATGTTCTTGTACAGTATTTACATTATGTGGGACAATTAGCTCATTGCATATAAATGCTTGGACTTAAGCATTTGTCTTGGAAAACTGTAACATTGTGTGAAGTTTACTGGTTTTTAAGCGTTTTCTCCTCAAAAAATAAAGCTCCAGACATTTGTTAAGCCTAATCAGACTGACTGTACACTTCATTGCCACTTAAAACCATCTTAAAATGTATAAACATATTATAAAAAATCATAAGTAATATCAAAACATTCATTGCTCACTGATCACATTCATTTTAACAGTGGCTTTATTGTAAAGACTTTTCAGGTTGAGGTGTCAAGTTGCCCCTTACCTTTAGTCCATTTAAACATGAGGACTTCCAAGCCCCCGACTACAAGAGTCTGAGCAACAAACTCTGCAGCCAGCCAGGAAGGAAGGAAGGGAGGGAGGAGGGCATGCACAAAGGGTGGGATCTTCAGGAGAAATAAGGAAAGAAAGAGAGAGAGAGGGGGGAGCCAGGTTTTCCTGCACAGTTGTTGAGAAGCAGAAATGCTGTGACGCCGAGACACCGGGGTCTCCTGTCAGTGCAGCACACAGAGACAGGGCTGTCAGACCAAGTCATGCCTTTGCTCGGAGACACACGTGGGGACTGAACACAGACGCACATTGCTGGGATTTAGCTGTAGCCGCTAACAGAGGGAAATCTGTGTCCACTATGAGTATTATCATGAAGCCACGGTCTCGCTCCACCAGTTCACTTAAGAACACAGAAGGGTAAAGGAGAACTTTTAAAATATCTCCTTATTGTCTGCCTTACCCATAACCCTTTCCTTGTTATTTTCTCTTTAATCTCTTGTGCAACTCCTTTCCTTTTTCTAAATTTAAACCCGGCTCACTGTGCACAGTTCCTCTTAGGACTTTGTTTTTTATTTGCTTTCTCTCCTGAATGAGAGGTTTCTGTTCGTTTGGCTTAATCATTGACTGTTTTCACAGCCTTGTTATGCTTTAACATAATGAATTGTTTGGAAAGCGATTTATGGCGTGTCTTTTAATGAAATCTTTTTGTTTGTTTGCGAGAGAGATAGAGAGAGTATATGCATGGATAGTTGACTTGCACTGCAGTGTGGCAGTTTTAAACAGCATTTTGTGTGATTATTTATTTGTAATAATTTTGAAACTGTATATACATAAAAAAATTGTCACACCCCATGGCCAAAAAAGTGAACAATCAGAGTTTCTAAAAAATAAAAATTAAATCTTTATGTTGGTGGGAAAAAAGGCCATACATGTGAGCCAAGCGATGATGATCGGCTGACTCGTAAAGCGGATTAATTTTCACATGAGGACGCATTTGCTGGATTGTTGCAGCAGATTTGAAAGGAGTGCCAGGGGGAAGATACCTCACCCTTTCTTTCTTGTCCTGTCTTGTTCTCCATTTCTTATTATAGACATCTTGGTTCTGTATGTTTTTAGAGAACAAACTATTTATGACTTATTTAAATGTCTTGTGCTTGGATCTTTAAGTTGTAAATATTCACTGTGACCCGGAGCGTTTTGTAATACGGTTTATTGGTGATTTACAAAATTCCTGTGATGATTATCTTCCTTGTATTTGTGTCAGAAAGTAAGTCAGCTAAAAGGGACAAGTAAGAACCCCCGTGCATGTGGAATGCTTACCGACGGCACTTCTTCGCTAAGCAAACATGGCCTTGCTTGAGATTACTTAGGTATTTGTATGCCTGTGTGTCGAATTGAAAAAAGGTCAAGAGGTCGAGAAGAAGGAAATCTCACTGACATCTTAATGATGTCATCATTGCTCTACCCTGTATGCGCATCCGACACCTCGTGTATTGACCCTATTGTCTGCGGTTCCTGTTTGTTTGGCTTGTTGTAACTGTTGTAAACAGTGACTCGTGGTGCATGTCATACGCAAATCATTTAAGACTCATATCCTGTCATTCATGCTACTCATTATTTGTATATACACCCACATAACCAAACAACACGTTTTAACAAGAGATATTGAGATAAAATAATGAATTGTGGTTTTAATAAGCACACAAATTGAAGTAGTGTGATTTTTTTTTAAATAGTAAAGAAGAGCTTAATTAAATTTTGGCAATGCATTTAAAGAGGTTTTTTATTTCACAGTTGATAGAGCGTGTGTATATCTGTGTATGTGTGTGTGTTTGTGCTGTAAGTGTGTATAGGAGAGGGGCTTTTGTTGTGTCTTGTACGGTGCCCTAAGTTATCGAACCTATTTCCTTAACTCTTTATTCAAGCTGTAACAGTACAACCACACTTTAGATAATAGAGCCATACAGTTATTAAGTATATATAGGTTTATAATGGACAAGTAGAATATTTACATTTCTTTAGAAATACGTGTTAAGAGAAGTGTTTGTTTTTCTGTTGTTTGCAATGGCTTCAATAGCCACGTACTGTACACATTAGCTACATGCAGCTGTCACTTACACATGAATGACGAGTCTGTAGACTAAAAGGGCGGTACACTAAACAGTACACTTTTTGTTCCATTGACTTCCATTCATATGCATGCGAATAATACTGTGTACACACCAAAAGATAATCGGGGTGATTTTGGGTGGATTTCCCCCCTTCCGACAATCCTAGCTATGTCCCGATTATCTTGATGGTTCTACAGATTATCTTATCAGATTTTCCCTTCATGTGAGGTGTGTTCTTCTGATCAGAAGAACATCGGAGCCACCCCGATCGTAAATATTAAACATATTTTCATATTTATGATCGAAATCCTGATGTGTGAGGGGAACCCGAGGACAAACGCGCACACCCTGTTGAGATAATCACGTGAAACAAAACAATATCCAATCAGAAAGTGAGATGATGGAAGACTGAAGTAGTCATGGCGCAGCACAAAGTGAAGTTGATGCAAAGTGAACTTCTACAGACCATGTTCCCGTGTCTCCGTGACTTCACCCAAACCCTTTTCTTTTTTCCCTTGAATTTGCTGTGAAAATCATTCCAAACACTATCATTGAATTTTCTTCCTGCATATTGTCCGCCATGCTTTTTCTGAAGTCAGAGATTTCCTGTGTTCACAGTCGAGACTCTGATTGAAAATCTGTTTGTGTGTGGTGTGCTGTCTTTGACACATCATTGCACACCACACACTATAAGTGCAAAACTGTTAAATCTAGGAGTTTTTATCATCATGTTTGTGGTCTACCACATTTAGAAAATCTTATAAGATGTAAAAAATCTTTTGGTGTGTACCCAGCATAAGTCAGACCGAAAATGCTAAGATATTTCACTGCGTATCACAGTCCAAGTCTAGTGAAACCTTACCTGCAAATTCATATCACGTGAAGATCACGGTGTGACCTTTCTGTAATGAAAAGCAGAGATGGACGAAGCGCTTCCCTTCCATATTCGCAGCAATGTCCGTGAAATTAGGGGCCGTTCACGCGGCAAGTTTTTATGCAGTTTGGCTGTTCGTTTACACAGCGGTGGCATTTTGGAGTCTTGAAAACGCAAACTTTGAAGTCACGTCATGCGCATGCGTTAATTCGTTCTATAGGCATGCTTGAGTATAACCAAAACAACAATAACGGCCTACAGGACTGTGTTTGTGCTGCTCAAGATACTACAGTACGTTTATTAACGCTTCCCGAACAAAGTTTACAAAATTTTGGCGCTTTATAGTCCAGGGCACTTATAGTAATAAACCTACCTCATCGTCTGTCTAAACAAAACTGCTCCATGCTTTTGATGTCTTAGTTGTTTGTATTGATCGCTCTGTAAAAGAATGCTTATGCGTGCAGGCTTGTAGTGTTTCTTTACAAGGTAACATCGCCATCCTGTAAACACATGCGTGCCAATTTTAAAGGAATAGTCTACTCATTTTCAATATTAAAATATGTTATTACCTTAACTAAGAACTGTTGAATCATCCCTCTATCATCTGTGTGTGTGCACGTAAGCGCTGGAGCGCGCTGCGACGCTACGATAGCATTTAGCTTAGCCCCATTCATTCAATGCTGCCATTTAAAGATAAAGTTAGAAGTGACCAAACACATCAACGTTTTTCCTATTTAAGACGAGTAGTTATACGAGCAAGTTTGGTGGTACAAAATAAAACATAGCGCTTTTCTAAGCGGATTTAAAAGAGTAACTATATTTTATGGCGTAATAGCACTTTTGGGAGTACTTTGACTTGGCGCAGTAACACCCTCCCTCTCCCATTATGAGAGTGA